>NC_065570.1:16895976-17201665 GCF_937616625.2 Mercurialis annua
TGTATTATAAATTGCTAGACCTAGGTTGGAGTCCCGGTTGCCCCGAGCAGTTTTCTGTAGGTTTAAATGTTTATTTGATTTCCGCGAGGCTTGCTACGGGTTTTGGTACAACCATACCCATACCCTAGCGCCGGTCACGATTCATGAAATTGGGTCGTGACACAAACATTTAAAACATTCTGAAACAAATCTAAAGATCTAAAACGTTACGAATCAAATCGTAAGTTTCACCTTTTTAGTGATTTAAGCGAGACGTTTAATACGTTACGAAATAAATCTTAACGTTTCACCATTTTAGCCATTTAAGCCAAACGTTTAAAACATTACGAAACAAATCAAATTGGTTAAAACGTTACATAACAAATTCTAATCTTTTCTCCTTTTAGAAGTTTAAGCCAAACATTTAAAATGTTACGAAACCAATCTAAACATTTAAAATATTACAAAACAAATAGAAACGATTACAAACATTATGAATCAAATCCAAACGTTTCACTTTTTTAGCGATTTAAGCCGAACTTGTAAAACGTTACAAAACCATTCCAAACGTTTAAGATGTTTCAAAACAAATCGTATTGTTTCAACTTTTTAGCGATTTAAGCCAAACGTTTAAAATGTTACGAAATAAATCCTAACGTTTCACTTTTTAGCGATTAAAGCCAAATGTGTAAAACGTTACAAAACAAATCCTACCGTTTCACCTTTTTTGAGGTTTAAGCCACACGTTTACAAACATTATGAAACAAATCCAAACAGTTCACCTTTTTAGTAATTTTAGCCCAACGTTTAAAATGTACGAAACCAACCCAAACATTTAAAATGTTACGAAATAAAACCAAATGTTTTACTTTTTTAGCAATTTAGGTCAAATGTTTACAAACTTTACGAAACAAATTCAAACATTTCACCTTTTTAGCGATTTCAGCCAAACGTTTAAAATGTTACGAACCAATCCAAACGCTTAAAACATTACAAAATAAATCCTATCGTTTCATCTTTTTAACGATTTAAGCCAAACGTTTAATACGTTACAAAACAAATCCAAATGTTTAAATCGTTACGTAAGAAATCCTAACGTTCCACTTTTTTAGCGATTTAAGCCAAACATTTAATAGGGTTCGAAACAATTCCAAACGTTTAAAACGTTACGAAACAATTACTAAAGTTTCACCTTTTTATTGATTTAAGACAAACGTTTAAAACATTACCAACAAATCCAAATGTTTAAAATGTTACGTAACAAATCCTAACGTTCCACCTTTTTAGCGATTTGAGCCAAACATTTAATAGGGTTCGAAACAATTCCAAACGTTTAAAACGTTACTAAACAAATACTAAAGTTTCACGTTTTTAGTGATTTAAGCCAAACGTTTAAAACGTTTCGAAACAAATCCTAGTGTTTCACCTTTTTAATGATTTAAGCCAGACATTTAAAACATTACGAAACAAATCCAAACGTTTAAAATGTTACGTAACAAATCCTAACGTTTCACCCTTTAAGCAATTTAAGCCAAAAGTTTAAAACTTTACGAAACAAATCTTAATGTTTCACCTTTTTAGCTATTTAAGCCAAACATTTAAAACGTTACAAAACAAATCTAAACGTTTAAAATGTTACGAAAAATATCCAAATGTTTCACATTTTTAGCAATTTAAGCCAAACGTTTAAAACGTTATGAAACCAATCGAAATGTTTAAAACGTTATGAAACAAATCCAAACATTACACCTTTTTAGCGATTTAAGCCAAACGTTTAAAAACATGACTAAACAAATCCAAACGTTTCACCGTTTTAGCTATTTAAGCCAAACATTTAAAACATTATGAAACCAATCCATATATTTAAAATGTTATAAAACAAATCGTAACATTTCACCTTTTTAGCGTTTTAAGCCAAACGTTTAAAACGTCATGAAACAAATCCAAATTTTTTTAACGTTACGTAACAAATCCTAACATTTTACCTTTTTCGCGATTTAAGCAAAACATTTAAAACGGTACGAAACAAATCCAAAGGTTTAAAACGTTACGAAACTAAACGTTTCATCTTTTTACGCTATGAAACAAATCATAATGATTCATTGTTTTAGCGACTTCAGCAAAACGTTTAAAACGTTACAAAACAAATAAAAATGTTTCACCTTTTTTGAGGTTTAAGCCAAACGTTTACAAATATTACAAAATAAATCCAAATGTTTCCCCTTTTTAGCGATTTAAGCCAAACATTTTAAACGTTCGAAACAATTCAAAGGTTTAAAACGCTACGAAATAAATCCTAACATTTCACCTTTTTAGCGATTTAAGCAAAACGTTTAAAATGTTACAAAATAAATCCTAACGTTTCACCTTTGTAGCGATTTAAGCCAAACGTTTAAAACGTTACGAAACAAATCCAAATGTTTCACCTTTTTAGTGATTTAAGCCAAATGTTTACAAACGTTACAAAACAAATCCAAACGTTTCACCGTTTTAGCGATCTAAGCCAATCGTTTAAATCATTACGAAATCAATCCAAACGTTTAAAACGATAAGAAAAAATCCTAATGTTTTCTTATTTTAGCGAATTAAGTCAAACGTTTAGAACATTTTGAAATAATTCAAAACGTTCTAAACGTTACGAATGAAATCCAAACATTTCACCTTTTTAGAAATATAAGCTAAACATTTTAAACATTAGGAAACAAATCCAAACGTTTTACCTTTTTAGCGATTTAAGCCAAACGTTTAAAACGTTATGAAACAAATCCAAACGTTTACAACGTTACGAAACAAATACTAAAGTTTCACCTTTTTAGTTATTTAAGTCAAACGTTTAAAACGTTAAGCAAAAAATACCAACGTTTCACCTTTTTAAAGATTTAAGCCAAACGATTAAAACATTACAAAACAAATTCAATCATTTAAGATGTTACGAAACAAATACTAAAGTTTCACCTTTTTAGTGATTTAAGCCAAACGTTTAAAACGTTACGAAACAAATCCTGACGTTTAAAACATTACGAAACAAATTCAAATATTTAAAACGTTACGTGACAAATCTAAACGTTTCACCTTTTTAGCAATTTAAGCCAAAAGTATCAAACGTTACGAAACAAATCCTAACGTTTTACTTTTTTTACCGATTTAAGCAAAACATTTAAAAAGTTACAAAACAAATCCAAATGTTTAAAACGTTACGAAACTAATCCAAATGTTTCATATTTTTAGCAAATTAAGCCAAACGTTTAAAACGTTAGGAAACAAATCCAAACATTTCACCTTTTTAGTGATTTAAGCCAAAGTTAAAAAACGTTCCAAAACAAATCCAAATGTTTCACCGTTTTAGCGATTTAAGCTAAACGTTTAAAACGTTACGAAACCAATCCAGACGTTTAAAATGTTACGAAACAAATCGTGACGTTTCACTTTTTTAGCGATTTAAGCCAAACATTTAAAATGTTACGAAACAAATCAAAATATTTTATACGTTACGTAACAAATCCTAACGTTTCCCCTTTTTAGCGGTTTAAGCCAAACGTTTAAAATGGTATGAAAAAAATCCAAAGGTTTAAAACGTTACGAGACAAATCCTAACGTTTCCCCTTTTTAGCGATTTAAGCAAAACGTTTAAAACGTTACGAATCAAATCTTAAGTAATCATAACGATTCACTGTTTTAGCGACTTAAGCAAGACGTTTAAAACGTTACATAACAAATCCAAATGTTTCACCTTTTTTGAGGTTTAAAACAAACGTTTAAAACATCACGAAACAAATCCAAACGTTTCACGTTTATAGCGATTTGAGCCAAACGTTTAAAACGTTACAGAACAAATCCAAACGTTTAAAACTTTACGTAAAAAAATCCTAAGCTTTCACCTTTTTTTAGTTATTTAAGCCAAACGTTTATAAACGTTGTGAAATAAATCCAAATGTTTCAACTATTTATCTATTTAAGCTAAACGTTTAAAATGTTACGAAACCAATCCAAACGTTTAAAACGTTACGAAACAAATCCAAATGTTTTCACAATTTTAGAAATTTAAGCTAAACTTTTTAAACATTAGGAAACAAATCCAAACGTTTCACCTTTTTAGCGAATTAAGCCAAACATTTAAAACGTTCCGAAACAAATCCAAAGATTTAAAACGTTACGAATCAAATATAAGTTTCACCTTTTTAGTGATTTAAGCAAAACGTTTAAAACGTTACGAAACAACTTATAAAGTTTCACATTTTTTAAGATTTAAGCCAAACTCTTAAAACGTTGCAAAACAAATACAAACGTTTCACGTTTTTAACGATTTAAGCCAAACGTTTAAAACGTTACGGAACAAATCCAAACGTTTAAGACATTACGTAATAAATCCTAACATTTAACCTTTTTAGAGATTTAAGCCAAAAGTTTAAAACGTTACAAAACAAATCTTAACGTTTCACCTTTTTAGCGATTTAAGCAAAACCTTTAAAACGTTACAAAACAAATTCAAACGTTTAAAACGTTGCGAAACAAATCCAAATGTTTCACATTTTTAGCAATTTAAGCATAACGTTTAAAACGTTATGAAACCAATCCAAATGTTTAAAACGTTACAAACAAATCCAAACGTTTCACCTTTTTAGCGATTTAAGCCAAACGTTTACAAAAGTTACGAAACAAATCCAAACGTTTCACTTTTATAGCGATTTAAGCCAAACGTTTAAAACGTTACAAAAACAATCCAAATGTTTAAAATGTAATGAAACAAATCCTAACGTTTCACCCTTTTAGCGATTTAAGCCAAACGTTTAAAACATTACGAAACAAATCCAAATGGTTAAAACCTTACGTAACAAATCCTAATCTTTCTCCTTTTAGCGATGTAAGCCAAACGTTTAAAATGTTATGAAACCAATCCAAACATTTAAAACATTACGAAACAAATACAAACGTTTCCACTTTTTGGAGGTTTAAGCCAAACGATTACAAACATTACGAAACAAATCCTAACGTTTCACCTTTTTAGCGATTTAAGCCAAATGTTTAAAGCGTTACAAAACAAATCCTAACGTTTCACCTTTTATGAGGTTTAAGCCACACGTTTACAAACATTATGAAACAAATCCAAACGTTTCACATTTTTAGTAATTTTAGCCCAACGTTTAAAATGTAAGAAACAATTCCAAACATTTAAAACGTTACGAAACAAATCCAAATGTTTCACCTTTTTAGCGATTTAGGTCAAATGTTTGCAAACATTACGAAATAAATTCGAATGTTTCACCTTTTTAGTGATTTAAGCCAAACGTTTAAAACATTTCGAAACCAATCCAAACTTTTAAAACATTGCAAAATAAATCCTATCGTTTCAACTTTTAACGATTTAAGCCAAACGTTTAAAACATTACGAAACAAATCCAAATGTTTAAAACGTTACATAACAAATCCTAACGTTCCACCTTTTTAGCGATTTGAGCCAAACATTCAACAGGGTTCGAAACAATTCCAAACGTTTAAAACGTTACGAAACAAATCCAAAGGTTTCACCTTTTTAGAGGTTTAAGCCAAACGTTTACAAACATTACGAAACAAACGTAAACGTTTCCCTTTTTTAGCGATTTAAGCCAAACGTTTAAAACGTTACAAAACCAATCCAAATGTTTAAAATGTTACGAAGCAAATCCTAACATTTCCTCTTTTTAGTGATTTAAGTCAAACGTTTAAAACATTACGAAACAAATCCTAAAGACTCACTGTTTTAGAGATTTAAGAAAAACGTTTAAAACGTTACGAAACAAATCCAAACGTTTCCCCTTTTAAAAGGTTTAAGCCAAAGGTTTACAAACATTAAAAACAAATCCAAATATTTCACCTTTTTTAGCAATTTAAGCCTAATGTTTAAAAAGTTACGAAACAATGCAAACGATTAAAACGTTAAGAAACAATTTTTTTAGCGATTTAAGCCAAACGTTTAAAACGTTACCAAACAGTTCCTAACGTTTCACCTTTTTAGCCAATTAAGCCAAACGTTTAAAACGTTACGAAACAAATTCAAACGTTTCACCTTTTTAGAGAATTAAGCCAACGTATACAAACGTTATGAACAAATCCAAACGTTGAACCTTTTTAGCGATTTAAGCCAAACGTTTAAAACGTTACGAAACCAATCAAAACATTTAAAACATTACGAAACAAATCCTAATATTTCCCCATTTTAGCGAATTAAGCCAAACATTTAGAACATTTCAAAACAAATCCAAACGTTTAAAATGATACAAAGCAAATCTAAACGTTTCACCTTTTTAGAAATTTAAGCTAAACGTTTAAAACATTTGGAAACAAATCCAAACGTTTCACCTTTTTAGCTATTTAAGCAAAAAATTTAAAATATTACGAAACAAATCCAAACGTTTAAAACGTTACGAAAAAAATACTAAAGCTTCACCTTTTTCGTGATTTAAGCCAAACGTTTAAAACGTTACGAAACAAATCCTAAAGTTTCACCTTTTTAATAATTTAAGAAAGACGTTTAAAACGTTACGAAGCAGATCCTAACGTTTCACTTTTTTAACAATTTAAGCTAAAAGTTTAGAACTTTACGAAACAAATCCTAAAGTTTCACATTTTTAGCGATATAAGCAAAACGTTTAAAACATTACAAAACAAATCCAAACGTTTAAAACGATACGAAACAAATCCAAATGTTCCACATTTTTAAAATTTAAGCCAAACATTTAACACGTTACGAAACCAATTCAAATGTTTAAAATGTTACGAAAAAAATCCAAACTTTTCAGCTTTTTAGCGATTTAAGCCAAACGTTTAAAAACGATACAAAATAAATCAAAACGTTTCCCCTTTTTTACAATTTAAGCCAAACGTTTAAAAAGTTATGAAACCAATCTAGACGTTTAAGACGTTATGAAACAAATCCTAATGTTTCACCTTTTTTGGAGATATAAGCCAAACGTTTAAAATGTTAAGAAACAAATCCAAATGTTTTAAACGTTACGAAACAAATCCTAACGTTTCCCCTTATTAGCTGTTTAAGCGAAACATTTAAACATTTCCAAATAAATCCAAACGCTTAAAATGTTACGAAACAAATCCTAAACTTTATTTTTTTAGTGATTTAAGCCAAACATTTACCAACGTTAAAAAACAAATCCAAACGTTTCACCTTTTTATCAATTTAATCCAAACGTTTAAAATGTTACGAAGTCAATACAAACGTTTAAAACGTTACGAAACAAATCCAAACATTTTCACCTTTTTAGAAATTAAAGCTAAACTTTTTAAACATCGGGAAACAAATCCGAACATTTCACCTTTTTAGCGATTTAAACCAAATGTTTAAAACGGTACAAACAAATCCAAAGGTTTAAAACGTTACGAAACAAATCCTAACGTTTTTCCTTTTTAGCGATTTAAGCCAAACGTTTAAAACGCAACGAAACAAATTCTAATGATTCACTATTTTTGCGATTTAAGCAAAACGTTTAAAACGTTGCGAAACAAATCCAAATGTTTCACATTTTTTAAGGTATAAGCCAAACGTTTATAAACAGTACAAAACAAATCCAAATGTTTCACCTTTTTAGCGATTTAAGCCAAACGTTTAAACGTCTCGAAACAATCCAAACGGTTAAAATGTTACGAAACAAATCCTAACATTTCACCTTTTTAGCGATTTATGCCAAATGTTTAAAACGTTTTACAAAATAGATCCGAACATTTCACCTTTGTAGCGATTTAAGCCAAACGTTTAAAACGTTACGAAACAAATCCAAACGTTTCACCTTTTTAGCGATTGAAGCCAAATGTTTACAAACATTATAAAACAAATCCAATCGTTTCCGCTTTTTAGTGATCTAAGCCAAACGTTTAAATCGTTACGAAATCAATCCAAACGTTTAAAACAATACGAAAAAAATCCTAACGTTTCCCCATTTTAGCGAATAAAGCCAAATGTTTAGAACATCTTGAAATAATTCGAAACATTTAAAAAGTTACGAAGCAAATCGAAACGTTTCACGTTTATAGAAATATAAGCTAAACATTTTAAGCATTAGGAAACAAATCTAAATGTTTCACCTTTTTGTCGATTTAAGCCAAACGTTTAAAACATTACGAAACAAATCCAAAAGTTTAAAACGTTACGAAACAAATACTAAAGTTTCACCTTTTTAGTAACTTAAGCCTAACGTTTTAAACGTTACGAAACAAATCCTAACGTTTCACCTTTTTAAAGATTTAAGCCAAACGTGTAAAACGTTACAAAACAAATCCAAACGTTTAAAATGTTACAAAACAAATACTAAAGTTTCAACTTTTTAGTGATTTAAGCCAAACGTTTAAAACATTACCGAACAAATCCTAATGTTTTACTTTTTTAATGATTTAAGCCAAACGTTTAAATCGTTACAAAAAAAATCCAAACCTTCAAAACGTTACGAAACAAATCCAAATGTTTCACATTTTTAGCAATTTAAGCCAAACGTTTAAAACGTTACGAAACTAATCAAAATGTATAAAACGTTACGAAACAAATCCAAACATTTCAACTTTTTTAGCAATTTAAGCCAAACGTTTAAAAACATTCAAAAATAAATCCAAACGTTTCACTATTTTAGCGATTTAAGCCAAACATTTAAAACGTTACGAAACCAATCCAGACGTTAAAAATTTTACGAAACAAATCGTAACGTTTCACCTTTTTAGCGATTTAAGCCAAACGTTTAAAACGTTACGAAACAAATCCAAATGTTTTATACGTTACGTAACAAATCCTAACGTTTCCCCTTTTTAGCGGTTTAAGCCAAACGTTTAAAACGGTATAAAACAAATCCAAAGGTTTAAAACGTTACGAAACAAATCCTAAAGTTTCCCCTTTTTAACAATTTAAGCCCAACGTTTAAAACGTTATGAAAAAACAAATCATAACGATTCAGTGTTTTAGCGACTTATGCAAAATGTTTAAAACGTTACGAAACAAATCCAAATGTTTTACCTTTTTTGAGGTTTAAGCCAAACGTTTACAAACATTACAAAACAAATCCAAAAGTTTCACCTTTTTAGCGGTTTAAGCCAAATATTTTAAACATTTTGAAACAATCCAAACGGTTAAAATGTTATGAAACAAATCAAAACATTTCACCTTTTTAGCTATTTAAGCCAAACGTTTAAAACGTTACGAAACAAATCCTAAAGTTTCACCTTTTTAATGATTTAAGACAGACGTTTAAAACGTTACGAAGCAAATCCTAACGTCTCACCTTTTTAGTAATTTAAGCTAAAAGTTTAGAACTTTACGAAACAAATCCTAAAATTTCACATTTTTAGCGATATAAGCCAAACGTTTAAAACATTACAAAACAAATCCAAACGTTTAAAACGATACGAAACAAATCCAAATGTTCCACATTTTTAAAATTTAAGCCAAACGTTTAATACGTTATGAAACCAATCCAAATGTTTAAAACGTTACGAAAAAAATCCAAACTTTTCAGCTTTTTAGCGATTTAAACCAAACGTTTAAAAACGATACAAAATAAATCAAAATGTTTCCCCTTTTTTACGATTTAATCCAAACGTTTAAAAAGTTATGAAACCAATCTAGACGTTTAAGACGTTATGAAACAAATCCTAATGTTTCACCTTTTTGGAGATATAAGCCAAACGTTTATAATGTTACGAAACAAATCCAAATGTTTTAAACGTTACGTAACAAATCCTAACGTTTCCCCTTATTAGCGGTTTAAGCGAAACGTTTAAAACGTTTCAAAATAAATCAAAACGCTTAAAACGTTACGAAACAAATCCTAAACTTTCATCTTTTTTAGTGATTTAAGCCAAATATTTACAAACATTACAAAACAAATCCAAATGTTTCACATTTTTATCAATTTAATCCAAACGTTTAAAATGTTACAAAGTCAATACAAACGTTTAAAACGTTACGAAACAAATCCAAACATTTTCACCATTTTAGACATTAAAGCTAAACTTTTTAAACATTGGGAAACAAATCCTAACGTTTCACCTTTTTAGCGATTTAAACCAAATGTTTAAAACTGTACAAACAAATCCAAAGGTTTAAAACGTTACGAAACAAATCCTAACGTTTCTCATTTTTAGCAATTTAAGCCAAACGTTTAAAACGCAACGAAAAAAATTCTAATGATTCACTATTTTAGCGATTTAAGCAAAACGTTTAAAACGTTGCGAAACAAATCCAAATGTTTCACCTTTTTTAAGGTAGCCAAACGTTTATAAACAGTACAAAATAAATGCAAATGTTTAACCTTTTTAGCGATTTAAGCCAAACGTTTAAACGTCTCGAAACAATCCAAACGGTTAAAACGCTACGAAACAAATCCTAACGTTTCACCTTTTTAGCGATTTATGCCAAATGTTTAAAACGCTACAAAATAGATCCAAACATTTCACCTTTGTAGCGATTTAAGAAAAACGTTTAAAACGTTACGAAACAAATCCAAACGTTTCACCTTTTTAGCGATTGAAGCCAAATGTTTACAAACGTTATAAAACAAATCCAATCGTTTCCGCTTTTTAGTGATCTAAGCCAAACGATTAAATCGTTACGAAATCAATTCAAACGTTTAAAAAAATAAGAAAAAAAATCCTAACATTTCCCCATTTTAGCGACTAAAGCCAAATGTTTAGAACATTTTGAAATAATTCAAAACGTTTAAAAAGTTAAAAAGCATATCGAAACGTTTCACGTTTATAGAAATATAAGCTAAACATTTTAAGCATTAGAAAATAAATCTAAACGTTTCACCTTTTGGTCGATTTAAGACAAACATTTAAAACTTTACGAAACAAATCCAAACGTTTAAAACGTTACAAAACAAATACTAAAGTTTCACCTTTTTAGTGACATAAGCCTAACGTTTTAAACGTTACAAAACAAATCCTAACGTTTCACCTTTTTAAATATTTAAGCCAAACGTTTAAAACGTTACAAAACAAATCCAAACGTTTAAAATGTTACGAAACAAATACTAAAGTTTCACCTTTTTAGTGATTTAAGTCAAACGTTTAACAAATCCTAATGTTTTACCTTTTTAATAATTTAAGCCAAACGTTTAAAACATTACAAAACAAATTCAAATGTTTAAAATGTTACGTAACAAATCCTAAGGTTTCACCTTTTTTTGCAATTTAAGCCAAAATGTTAAAGCGTTATGAAACAAATCCTAACGTTTCACCTTTTTAGCGATTTAAGCAAAACATTTAAAACATTATAAAACAAATCCAAACCTTCAAAACGATACGAAACAAATCCAAATGTTTCACATTTTTAGCAATTTAAGCCAAACGTTTAAAACGTTACGAAACCAATCGAAATGTTTAAAACGTTACGAAACAAATCCAAACATTTCAACTTTTTTAGCGATTTAAGCCAAACGTTTAAAAACATTCAAAAATAAATCCAAACGTGTCACCATTTTAGCGATTTAAGCCAAACGTTTAAAACGTTACGAAACCAATCCAGACGTTAAAAATGTTACGAAACAAATCGTAACGTTTCACCTTTTTAGCGATTTAAGCCAAACGTTTAAAACGTTACGAATCAAATCCAAATGTTTTATACGTTACGTAACAAATTCTAACGTTTCCCCTTTTTAGTGGTTTAAGCCAAACGTTTAAAACGGTATAAAACAAATCCAAAGGTTTAAAACGTTACGAAACAAATCCTAAAGTTTCCCCTTTTTAACAATTTAAACCCAACGTTTAAAACGTTATGAAAAAACAAATCATAACGATTCAGTGTTTTAGCGACTTAAGCAAAATGTTTAAAACGTTACGAAACAAATCCAAATGTTTTACCTTTTTTGAGGTTTAAGCCAAACATTTACAAACATTACAAAACAAATCCAAAAGTTTCACGTTTGTTTCAATTTATGCCAAACGATTAAAACGTACGAAACAAATCTAAACATTTCACCTTTTTAGCGATTGAAGCCAAATGTTTACAAACGTTATGAAACAAATCCAAACGTTTCACCTTTTTAGCAATCTAAGCCAAACATTTAAATCGTTACGAAATCAATCCATACGTTAAAAACCTGTAATATCCCGTATTTTTCTTTTATTATTATTAAATTATTTCAAATTTTAATTTTTAATTGTTGCATTCCGTCAAGCTTAGGAAATTTATTATTATTATTATTATTATTATATATTTTTATAAAATTTTATTTTAGTCGTTCGCTGTTTCTGTCGTGGTTCGTTTCGCGTTGATTTGGATTGAGTCGATTTTGGCCCATGCATAATTTAAATTCATGCAAGACAATGTTAATTCATGCAAAATATTAATTAAACCATGCATTAGGGCCCATGCATTAAGCCCATATGGAATCCACGCACAAAAAAAAAATCAAAAGAGTTCTTATTTGCTTTCCTCTTATTACTTTTCTAAATATAACGTTTTTAACCCTAATCCTTTTAATTATTTTCAAAACCCTTGCCGACCCCATGAGCTTAAGAACACTCTGAGATCATACGCATTCATCCCTCTCTATTGCTTTTGGAATTCGTTACGCTTCACATCTCTTTTCTTTGTTATTCTTTCGATACCGTTTCCGTCGTTCTTAACTCGTTTCTATTTCGTTCTAGCATCGTTGTGAATTCGTGTTCTTCATCACATCAGTAATAATTGTTTCCAAGAATCCTAAACTCTCTCATCGTTAAACGGTACGTAATCTCTCCGATACAAGCGCCGTCGTTTCATCGTTATTCTGATACGTTGGTTGTTTTTTTTTTCATTAAGTTGTTGCCGATTATTTGCTTCTTACCATTGATATTTTTTTGATTCTTAAGTTAGAAACTGATATGATTTGTTCTTAACCGATGATTATTGCTTGCTATCGTTTGTTCGTTCCGATTTCGAGATGGATTCGCTGTTTCGATTGATTTTCCTTGGCTTCTATACTTGTTGCTACTATTCATTGTTGATGATTTATTAGCAAGGTTTATTTGAGTTTGGATGTTAGTTATATGGTGATTGCTTGGGATTTGGGGTCTGATTATTGAGTTTGCTGTTGAGATCTTCATAATCTCTAATGTTGTTCTTATTTCATAAAAATCCTCTTATGTTGCTGCTGAAATATGAGTCTTGAGTTTTGAATCCTTTGCTCATATTTTCTTGGTTCGGTTGTTCATTGTGGTTGCTATTGTTTTGATTTCCTTTTGGCTTTGATCATGCTAATTGATATTGGTAGTCTATACAACTATATCTGTTGGTTACCAATTCTTCATTAGAAGGAATTAATTGAGATTGTAGGTTCATGGGTTATTTGTTTTGAGACATGAATTATTTGTTGTTTAATCTGAAAATGCATTGTTCTTTGGCCATTTCAATTCTAAATAATTGGTTGCCTTTGGCGAGAATATTAATATCAATTATGTGTGGTCATTTGTTATTAATAATGTGCTTATTATTTTGGGCAATTCTTATTTTATTTATCATAGGATTAATGGTTAATTTATTAATCAAACTTTATTAAAGTGGTTAAATACTAATTTTAAAACCGGACTTTCAAATATCATTTTAATTTCTAAATTGTTAATTGATAATATTATTTTAAATCTAAAAATTTAATAATATTAGTATCGATTAATAATTTAAATTGTTTTTCATATATTATTTATTATTATTATATTTTGAAAATGATAATTTATATTATAATATTTTAAACGAATAATTACTTGGGTAATTGTCAATTTTGAGACTATTGGATTAAGCGTGCCAATTTGGCTAAATTGCGTTTTAGCTCTTAAATTATTTTCTTAACTATTGTAGTTAAGTAAATTTTTATTAGTAACTATTGGTTACTTGAGTTATAAGTTATTGAGTTCCGTTTTAAATTTTGATTATTATTTTGTCAAAATTGTTTCTCTAATTATAAACTATGGTTTATAATTAGATATAAATATATTTATTTTATCAAATTGATTTTTGGAAATAATAAACTCTGGTGTATATTTTGATAAATTATTTTGGGTCGGGTTAGACTTGGGTCACCCGACATGTGAGGTAGCTTGGTAGTTATTGGTAATTCGGCTAACCCACTATTTTGAGGAATTGATTTTAATTATTATTTAAGTAATATTTTCCGGAACGGATTTTAAAGCGGAAACTCAATAGACTTGGCTTATTTATTATTTGAGTATTGTGTTACTCGACGTGGTTTCATATTTTGACTCGGGTCATTATGTAATTAATTTTTCTTTTTATTTTGGCTATGTTTGTGCGAGATTTGGTATTGTGCTAGTCTTATGTGGAGTCTATTATTCTTAGAGTTAGGAGTTGAATGGATTTTTAACTTATTTATTGTTTTATACTCGTCGACTGCTCGTACTTCGAAGTCTACACAGGTTAGCTGTTTGCCAAGATTCACGTGGATAAGCAAGCTGTGAGTTTGTAGTGTTATTTACCGCTTTATTAAGTACCGCAATTTATTTTAATATTATAAATGTTTTGAATTGTTTTTACGGATTATGGATCTGGATTGAAACGAGCTACTCGATAGGCTTGTATCGAGACTGTGTGCACCGGTAAGTACTCTGGGATCGGCAAACTAAAATCTTACTTACGCTGGTATATGACGAGGATTTGTTCCCGTCCACTTTGGATTTTCAGTATGCTATGTCATACTTACACTGGAATCATTTCAATACTGTTATTCCATAATCATATTATATTAGTATAAAAGGGTTTTGATTTAAGGGTTTTAAACTTAATAAATGTAAATAGTATTGCGAACTCATCTCAGTATATCTGACCCCCGTTGTTTCCCAAATTTTCCAGGTTTATGAATTGAAAGTTTGTCCACTCCGATTCTTTTGATTCCTCGGAGGTTTTTATGTTATTTAAACTAATTACTGTTTTCGAACTCTTAGACCGCAGTAGAACTAGTTTATACATTACTTATTATCGCACTTTGGGTTTATCGATTTGATCGACTATTTATTATTGGCATGCTTACTCTGGAATATTTTATTATTATATTTAAGGCATGCTGTTGAACATTTCATATATTTAAGTTATTTATATTAGAACTGTAATATAAATTGATAGACTTAGGTTGAAGTCTCGGTTGCCCCCGAGCAATTTCTGCAGGTTAAATGTTTATTTGATTTCCGCGAGGCTTGCTACGGGTTTTGGTACAACCATACCCATACCCTAGCGCCGGTCACGATTCATGAAATTGGGTCGTGACAAAACCTTACGAAATAAATCCTAACGTTTCCCCATTTTAGCGAATTAAGCCAAACGTTTAGAAAATTTTGAAACAATTCCAAACGTTTAAAACGTTACGAAGCAAATCCAAACGTTTCACCTTTTTAGAAATTTAAGCTAAACATTTTAAACATTAGGAAACGAATCCAATTGATTCTCCTTTTTAACTATTTAAGGCGAACGTTGAATACATTACGAAACAAATCCAAAAGTTTAAAATGTTACGAAACAAATATTAAAGTTTCAGCTTTTTAGTGATTTAAGCCAAACGTTTAAAAAGTTACGAAACAAATCCTAACGTTTCTCCTTTTTAAAGATTTAAGCCAAATGTTTAAAATATTACGAAACAAATTCAAACGTTTAAAATGTTACGTAACAAATCCTAATGTTTCACCTTTTTAGCAACTTAAGCCAAATGTTTAAACCGATATGAAACAAATGCTAACGTTTCACCTTTTTAGCGATTTAAGCAAAACATTAATAACGTTACAAAATAAATCCAAACATTTAAACCGTTAGGAAACAAATCCAAATGTTTCACATTTTTAGCAATTTAAGCCAAACGTTTAAAACGTTACGAAACCAATCGAAATGTTTAAAACATTAAGAAACAAATACACAAGTTTCATCTTTTTAGCGATTTAAGCCAAATGTTTAAAAACGTTCCAAAACAAATCCAAACGTTTCACCTTTTTAGCGATTTAAGCAAAACATTTAAAACGTTTCGAAACCAATCAAGACGTTTAAAACGTTACGAAACAAATCCTATCATTTCAAATCCCAACACTTTACCTTTTTAGCAGTTTAAGCCAAACGTTTAAAACGTTATAAAACAAATCCAAACGTTTAAAACGTTACGAAACAAATGTTAAACTTTCACCTTTTTTATTGATTTAAGCCAAACATTTACAAACGTTACGAAACAAATCCAAACGTTTTCCCTTTTTATCAATTTAATCCAAACTTTTAAAATGTTACGAAATCAATCCAAACGTTTATAATGTTACAAAACAAATCCAAACATTTTCACCTTTTTAGAAACTTAAGCTAAATTTTTTAAACATTAGGAAACAAATCCAAACATTTCACGTTTTTAGCGATTTAAGCCAAACGTTTAAAACGGTACGAAACGAATTTTAAGGTTTAAAACGTTGCAAATCAAATCCTAAAAGTTCACCTTTTTAGTGATTTAAGCCAAACATTTAAAACGTTACGAAACAAATCCAAACGTTTAAAACGTTACGAAACAAATCATAACATTTCACCTTTTTGGCGATTAAAGTCAAACGTTTAAAACGTTGCAAAACAAATTCAAACGTTTACAACGTTACGAAACCAATGTAAATGTTTCACCCTTTTAGCAATTTAAGCTTAACGTTTAAAACGTTACGAAATTAATCCAAACATTTAAAACGTTATGAAACAAATCCAAACGTTTCACCTTTTGAGCGTTTTTAGCCAAACGTTTACAAAAGTTATGAAACAAATCCAAACGTTTTCCATTTTTAGTGATTTAAGCCAAACGTTTTAAACGTTACAAAACTAATCAAAACGTTTAAAATGTTACAAAACAAATCCTAATGTTTCACCCTTTTAGAGATTTACGCCAAACGTTTAAAACATTACGAAAAAATCCAAATGGTAAAACGTTATGTAACTAATCCTAACATTTTGGATTTTTAGCGATTTAAGCTAAACGTTTAAAATGGTGCGAAACCAATCCAAACGCTTAAAATATTGCGAAACAAACAAAGTGTTTCGTCTTTTTAGAGGTTTAAGCCAAACGATTACAAACATTACGAAACAAATCCAAATGTTTCACTTTTTTAGCGATTTAAACCAAATGTTTAAAACGTTACAAAACCATTCCAAACGTTAAAAATGTTATGAAACAAATTGTAACGTTTCATGTTTTTGCCGATTTAAGCCAAACATTTAAAACGTTACGAAACAAATCCTAATGTTTCACCTTTTTAGCGATTTAAGCCAAATGTTTACAAACGTTACGAAACAAATCCCAACGTTTAAAACGTTAAGAAACAAATACTAAATTTTCACTTTTTTAGTGATCTAAACCAAACGTTTAAAACTATACGAAATAAATCCTAACGTTTTGCCTTTTAAAGATTGAAGCCAAACGTTTAAAACATTACGAAACAAATCCAAATGTTTAAAATATTACATTGCGATTTATGCCAAACGTTTCACCTTTTTAGCAATTTAAGCCAAAAATTTAAAATTTTATGAAACAAATCTTAACGTTTCACCTTCTTAGTTATTTAAGCTAAACATTAATAACGTTATAAAACAAATCCAAACGTTTAAACGTTTGGCTTAAATTTAAAACATTACGAAACAAATCCAAATGTTTCATATTTTTCGCAATTTAAGCCTAACGTTTAAAACGTTAACAAACCAATCCAAATGTTTAAAACGTTAAAAAACGAATCCAAACGTTTCACCTTTTTAGCGATTTAAGCCAAGCGTTTAAAAACGTTCCAAAACAAATCCAAATATTTCACCGTTTTAGGGATTTAAGCCAAACGTTTAAAAACGTTCCAAAACAAATCCAAATGTTTCACCTTTTTAGGGATTTAAGCCAAACGTTTAAAATGTTGCGAAACAAATCCAGAAGTTTAAAACGTTACGAAACAAATCCTATCGTTTCACCTTTTTAGCGATTTAAACCAAACATAAAAAATGTTACGAAACAAATACAAATGTTTTAAACATTACGTATCAAATCCTAACACTTCACCTTTTTAGCGGTTTAATCCAAACGTTTAAAACATTACGAAACAAATCCTAATCTCTCACATATTTTAGTGATTTAAGCAAAACGTTTACAAACATTACGAAACAAATCCAAACATTTCACCTTTTTATCAATTTAATCCAAACGTTTAAAATGTTACGAAATCAATCCAAGCGTTTATAACGTTACGAAACAAATCCAAACATTTTCATCTTTTTATTTAAGATAAACTTTTTAAACATTAGGAAACAAATCAAATGTTACACCTTTTTAGCGATTTAACACAAGTGTTTAAAACGGTACGATACAAATCCAAAGGTTTAAAAAGTTACAAATTAAATCCTAACATTTCACCTTTTTATTGATTTAAGACAAATGTTTAAAACGTTATGAAACAAATCCAAACGTTTAAAACGTAACGTAATAAATACTAACTTTTCACCTCTTTATGCGATTTAAGCCAAAATTTTAAAATATTATTAAACAAATCCTAACGTTTAACCTTTTTAGCGATTTAAGCGAAACATTTAAAACGTTACAAAAAAAATTCAAACGTATAAAACGTTACGGAATAAATCAAAACATTTTACCCTTTTAGCAATTTAAGCCTAACGTTTAAAATGTTACGAAACCAATCCAAACGTTTAAAAGGTTATGAAACATATCCAAATGTTTCACCTTTGTAGCGATTTAAGCCAAACGTTTACAAAAGTTACGAAACAAATTCAAACGTTTCACCTTTTTAGCGATTTAAGCCAAACGTTTAAAACTTTACAAAACCAATCAAAACGTTTAAAATGTTACAAAACAAATCGTAATGTTTTATTGTCACGACCCGTTTTCATGAATCGCGACCGGCGCTAGGGTATGGGTTATGTAGTACCAAAACTCGTAGCTAGCCTTTCAATTAACATACAAACACATAACCCTGCAGAAAACCAATGCTCAGGGGAAACCGAGACTTCAGCCTAAATCTAGAAGTTATAATATTCAACAATTAAAATAACATGCTTTCCAATAATAGTATTAATTCGGTTTAACATAAATAGTTCTGAATAGTAATATAGCATGCCAAAGCAATAATAATCCAGTCGGACCGATCCGACAACAACTAAAATAAAATAAAGACGTCTAGTCAACTACTGCGGTCTAAGAATAAAACAGTTGATAGTTCTACTAAAATAAATGGAACCTCCGAAGAAAAGTAAATGCGGAGATCACCAAACTCTCTCAGATCATAACCCTGGAAAAAATTGGGAAAACAACGGGGTCAGATATACTGAGATGAGTTTATACCACTATCTACATTTATTAAGTGGAAAACCTTTAAAATCGTTTAAAACATTTAATAACGATATTACGAATAATAGTTGGAACCCTAATCCACAATTCTAAATAATAAACATAATCCAATAGGCCTGGTCCCGAGAGCTGAGCTACACCGAGTTACCACTGACCACACTTTACCATATCCAGAGTCCCGAGAGTTGTGCTACACCGAGTTACTCTATTTGGTCCCGAGAGCTATGCTCACACCGAGTTACCACATTACCATAAATACCTTACCCAGATCATTACCGGTGTGCACGCAGTCCTAATGATGCCCATTAGGTAGCATGTTCCAACTAAGAGCCATAATATAAAAATAGTTCGAAATATACGTACAATATATATATTTAATATTAAAATAACAATTTACTTAATAAAGCGGTAAATAGTAAGTACAAACTCACTGCTTGCTAATCCACGTGATAATTGGCAAGCAACTAATCCTGGTTCGCCTCTGAAGCACGAACAGTAGACGGGTCTAGACAAATAAAATAATTATTAAAAACAGACCCTAACTCTAGAGAGTACTAGACACCACATAGGACTAGCACAAATAACACGTCGGAATAAAACAAGCCAGGAACACACAAAAATACCCATTAGGTAATAAAGCCCAATTAATATAAGTCTATTGAGTTCTCGCTTTAAAATCCAATATATAAATATTATTTAATAATCTTTAATAATAATTAATTTCCAAAAAGTGGATTAGCCGAGTTATCATTAACTACCAAGCTAACCTCACTATTTGGGTGACCCAAGTCTAACCCGACTCAAAACATTTATCAATATAAACCCGAATTTATATTTATAAAATAATTCAATAAAATAATAATCCATTTTAAAAGCAGAACTCAATAACTTCAATTTCAAGTAACCCAAGTTACAACCCAAAAATCTAATCATTTTAAGTTTATAAAAAATTTAGGGGCTAAACTGTACTTTAGCCAATTAGGGACTAAACTGTACTTTAGCCAATTAGGGACTAAACTGTACTTTTTCCAATTAGGGACTAAACTGTACTTTTACCAATTTGATATTTAAAATTAAATTAATTACTTTTGTTCATAATCAATGCAAAATATAACTTTACTAATTAAAAACTTACTTTTAAGTTATAAAAACGTTTAGGGACCAATTTGTAATTTAGCCACATTATATGTCAAAAAGATATTCAAGTCAAATATAATTACCCGTAGCAAGCCTTGCGGAAAACAATCAAACATATAAACCTGCAGAAACACTGCTCGGGGGCAACCGAGACTCCAACCTAAGTCAAGCAATTTATATCACAGTTCTAATATAAACAACTTAAATATCTGAAATACTCAGCTGAACCGAGTCTCAACAGCAATGCCTTATATATAACGAGATAAATCCAGAGTATACATACCAAAGGTAATAATAAAATAATCGGACCAATCCGACAATTCAGAGTTCGATAATCAAAACAAATACTAGTTCTACTGTAGTCTAAGAGTTTAAAACAATAGACTAGTTTTTTTAACATAAAAACCTCCAAGAATCAAGAATTGGAGATGACCAAGCTTTTAAATCATAAACCTGGAAAAAATTGGGAAAACAACGGGGTCAGATATACTGAGATGAGTTCGCAATACTATTTACATTTATTAATTTTAAAACCCTTAAATCAAAACATTTTATACTAATATAGTATGATTGCTGAAATACAGTATTGAAATGATCCCAGCGTGAGTATGACATGTCATACCGAAAAATAAATCCAGAGTGGACGGGAGCAAATCCTCGTCAAATCATATACCAGCGTAAGTAAGACTTTAGTCTGCCGAATCCCAGAGTACTTACCGGTGCACACAGTCTCGATACAAGCCTATCGAGTAGCTCGTTTCAATCCAGATCCATAATCGCTTAAAACAGTTCAAAAGCATTTATAATACTAAAATAAAATGCGGTACTTAATAAAGTGGTAAATAGCACTACAAACTCACTACTTGCTTATCCACGTGAATCTTGGCAAACAGCTAACCATGCGTAGACTCCGAAGCACGAACAGTCGACGGGTCTAAAATAATATATAAGTTAAAATCTGAACAGCCCCTAACTCTAAGATTACTAGACATCATATAGGACTAGCATCTTAACACCACCAAAGATCAACATTCGAAATACAGTAATCTCAAAGCCAATGTACTTATATCCAACCAATATAATAATTAGCTAAGCTTAGGTGAGTTCTCGTTTTAAAGACAATCCAGAGTAATATAATTCAAACAACATCTTTCAAAACCCAAGAAATCCCAGAGTAGTGTGTTAGCCATATATCAAATATATGCTCGACACAACATGTCGGGCGACACAAGTCTAACCCGATCCAACCAGAGTAAAATCCAAAGTTAAATCCTTAATAACCAAACCAATGTATTTGAAACAAGAACTCACTATAAGCTTAATCTAAAGCAAGTCAAAACCATAAACAATAACAATAAGTCAATAAATTGCCAACACTTGACAATTCCACCCAGAGTTCATACTTCTCAAATAAAACACATTAAGTGTAAATAAATATGATTCAGAAACACATTGAAATAATGAACTCAAATCTGAAGTATACACTTAGACAGCCTTTAAAACCATTGTAAAACATTACTACCTTAAATGCCTTAACAATAACTTGTTATCAAAATAGCCCAAGGTAAACTAACATCCTTGCATTTACTAAAACAGTTTCCAGCCCTAAGTGATTTAATTAAATCACCCTAAGCATTCCATATAGCTAAGGCAAAACAACCCAAGTCATCGAATAGATTACCACACAATTTAACACCCAAAGTACTTGTTTTAGTTCTTTAAAACGATTCTATGGAAACATTTCCAGCCACTTAAATTAATTCAAAAACAGTGAATTCGACTTGTTAAAACCACATTCTTTATAGCAATTCATTATAACCAAATCCTCTAATATCCCCAAGGTATAATTTGACATCTAAACCACCTAAGATCAAGTTTTATAAAATTTCCATATTTTTATTCAAAGAGAAACAGAATTTAAAATCCAAAACATCAACAAATTGATATACTTATCAATTAAGGCAAATAATCCATACCACCCATTGTATAAACAACGTTTAGAGATCAATTAACATTGATTTAACAGATTTCCAGATTTAACTTCAAACCAACACAGAAAACACAAGCCAAAGCACCCAAGGTATATAATCAAATCATAACCTAACAATCTCTACACATAAATTCAATGGATTAGAACCACTAACCTTTTGGAACGGATTAAGAACAGTTCAATAACGAAAACCCAGAAATTATATAACCAAAATCAGCCTACAATCAATCAAAATGATAGCTAAAGGATTAAGAACAACTAGAAACAATTAAACTATGATTAAACCATAAGTGATTGATGGAAAATACTTACCAATGATCAAAATAGGCTTAGGAATCAATAGGAGGTGATATTCAGAGAGTAGGTGCCGTTTTAGAGTTTTAGAAAAAGAGTAAAATCAGTTTAGGTCGAGTTTAGGGGGATTAAATAGCAAAAACGATGAGCTGCAGAAAAGCTGAAAAAGCCTTGTCTCGATCGGGACAGACTTGTCCCGATCGAGACAAGAGTAAAAAGAAACTCTCTGCCTCATAAACTACTCTTGTCTCGATCGAGACAACCTTGTCTCGATCGAGATAAGAGTTAAAGAAACTCTTATCTATAAGACTAAAAACAACAAGGTAACAAACATACACAAACATGATGTATGAACCATAAGGCACACAAAAATAAACATATCACGTCGGAAAGTTCATCGGAACAAGCCGGAAAAATACGGGATGATACATTCTCCCCAACTTAATAACAAAATCGTCCTCGATTTTAAAACAACGAAATTGAGCACTAAACACATATAAACATACCAGAGTAGTACACGTAACGCAAACCCAAAGTATCAATCACAAAACGTAACACACAAAGTAATCACCAAAAACCAACGAATTAACATAGCTTAAAGCAACAACAATCCCAACGTACCTCAAGGAAAGAGGAAAGGATAACGGTTCCTCATATCGAACTCCGTCTTCCAAGTATACTCCCCAACTATATAAACGAAAAACAAACTGAAACCATATGCATACCTCCACTCATCAACCTACGCACTTGCGTAACCACAACTCGACAAGTTGTACCTCGAATGATAACTCAAATCACCACTTAAATAAAATAAAAACTCAATTCTCACACCACATATGTGCATGATTATAAATTTGACAGTTCAGTGCTCCAAACTATTACTTGAATAAACAAAATATAAACCTCCAAAATTATTCAACTATAAACATTAAACATGCTCACAAGGGAGGTCAACAACTCGCTCGAGTTGTAACAGCTATTTCAACAACCTTAACAAGGTGCAAGGACAAGCCCAAAACTCAAATCGTAATTCTTACAATACCAAAATCTAACACTTCAAATGAAAACCTCGAAATCCCTATTAATAACATCATGCAATCCTTACCACCTACTTAACATCTCTACACCTAGTATCCTATATCAAATATATAAATAAACTTGTTATATCAAACGAACGGTCTAGTCCAAAATTACTAGATAAGGTTCTCGCCAATATAAATCAGCCAACTTTAAAACATTATGAAAATCGAGTTGTACACACGACAAGAACTAAGCTCGACAAGACCATCAACCTTAACGAATAAATAAACACGTACTCACCTACCGACGTTCCAAAGAATATATTACTTTAACCTATGATAACCAAATCTCCAAGTTACATACAAACCGACCCATTCAGAAAGATTCTTCCACTCATACCATAAGAAGCGTACAGCCCGAAGTTACCTAAGGTATTTAAATACCAACATACATACCAATTTTGTTTCACAAACTAAATCTATTCCGCACATAAAAGGTTAAACAACCAAACAAAATGATATCAAATTTTCAACAACAAAAATTCACAATTGATAGTATCGATCAACCAACCTTTATTGTCGAAACCTACCAATCACGATTCTCGAATCAGCTAACTCATAAATTCGAACCAGCTGAAATTCTCAAAATTGTTTCACCAAATATAACTATAAACTTGCTAACAAGAGATCTCCTAAATCACATTCACCAGTAATCGGGTCATTGGTTATGCTCAAAACCAAACTCATAAGGAAATAATTCAAATTACAAAAATTACAACTTCCCTCTTCTCTTTTAAAGATATTAATATCTTATAACTCCTTTTATATTTAAAACCAAAATACTTTTACTGTTGGGAAAATCCAGTTTTGAGAACACATTAAAATTTTCAAAACACTCATATTTGAATTTACAGTTACACCTTACTTTCAAATAAGTTCTCAAATCTCTAAAACCGTTCAACTAACAAAATTTTTATTCTCTTTGATTCAAACTTGATAAAATTTTATCCTTTGTCAAAATGGGAAAATATATTTATATTGAAAATATCCTCGCTCGCAAAATATTCTATTTGAGTATACCAAAATGTTTAAACAAAATCGAACATGTAAAAACCAAACTTCTTTTAAAATCACAATATATACACACACGTGGAGCATAACCAAATCCCCTAATCCAACAACTCTCAAATCACAACTCGGAAGTTTGCACGTAAGCCTTCCAATCTGACCTCAAAATCCTATCATACTTATTACAACAATAACTCGAGTGCAACCTTATATCCAATACTACTTCCTACGAAACACAAAATTATGATCCTACAGACCAATCAATTATAACGTAATCGTCCTCAATTCAGCACTATCACCACAGAGTATTTGTCTAGCTACCTTTCGGTAAAATTTCAAACCATTTGAAATTCATCAACTTTATAAATACATTTATCCCAAGGTGACTCGCGAGTTCGTTTTAAAACATTTTTCTCAAAAACACTTTATTGCCAAATCTCTTTTACATAATTGTGCGCCAGGGTGATGACATCTCTCATCCCTAAAGAGTTGCATCCAACTCTAATCTTTTCAGTGCACATGATGCATGTACTATTATGCATGAACCAATTATTTATTTTGTTATTCTTTAATGAACATACTTTTTACTCAATGCAATTCCCTATTCGTGACATTCAAAATGCATGTTCATGACATGTGTGGGCACAATTACGTAATAAAAAAAATTCAAACACTTTAACAAATCAACATTTAAAATCATTTACTTGATAAAACATTTGCTAGACATTACCCTCTATGAGATGTGCACTCGATAATCTCAAAATATTTTTCAAATTTCGTACTTGCAATCTACCAAATCATACGATACTAACATAACCGTTCAAATCGACTACACAACTAAATTCTCGTATGCATAAATAATATCCAAATTAACCTCAACCGAACAAAAATTATACTTAAAGAGAAACGATATATAATATTCGTCACTACAAAACTCACCTTCTATTCCGGCATCGCACCGTCCAACTTGACATAAGCACCAATGTATTAATACACTAATCTATCTTCTCGGATTAGAATTTCAATATCCTTATCCAGGATAACCAGAACCACTAATTGTTCCCGATAGTCACTGTCATCATATATCACTTCCCAAAGATCTAGATCCTAAAAACAACACACCAAAGCTAACATAACCCAAATAGAAACTAAAGCTATATAGGGCACAAACGAAGGTTCGACTCACAATTCAAAATCAAACATCAAGGTTAAGCCAAAGAATCGCGTGAAAGAAATTACCTCACATGCTACTCCGCATGAATAGACAAAATAAAACAATCGACATAGTCCAAACAAACTTACGAGGTATATAACGCAAATCAAAACCAAAGTATTACGAATTCTATCAACCATAAACCACTCAAGCATGCCATTAACCACAATTAACCCAACGATATTAAAAAGATAAAAACAAAGCATGCTATAACACACTACGACTCGTTGAAATCAAAAACAACAGGTAGCATTCCATCGAACCAAAGATACGCATCAAAACTCATTCTGAAATAGGAAATCAATCACAATGTTTTCAAATTCTAGTTTAGCCCACGGTTAAAAATTCATTTTCCGGAAAACCTCTTTTATAACTCAAGTAATTCAAATTCCCAAAGTTTCTTAATCTTTAAAACCATCGAGTTAGCCGAGTCATTACAACTACCAAGCTTAACTCCTAAATTTTGGGTGACCCAAGTCAACCCAAAACAACCATTTACAAAACATATTCAAAAACATTTGTAAATCCGGGAAAACATTTAAATAAAATCTCAATATTTTGAAAAATAGGAGCTCACCGTAACCCAAGCATCAATTCAAAGACAAAAGTAAGGAGATCTATAATCTCAAATAGTCATTCAGTAAACACTTAATCGAGCCAAACAAAATAAACCAAACATAAGTTTTTAAATCACAATTATTCAAGTGAGAAAACCCTTTATCACAAACAATCATTTTAAATAAACGCATACCCCTGTCAAAACATAACATACCAAAACATCTCACCATTGACATTTCAAATGTCGACACCACAACATGGTATAATCACAAAGGCAATATAAGTTTGTCAAAACGATATCATTTTTCAAAAATTATTTTATTTTGAAAAGATTCATTTTGTCAACACCAAGACGAACGTAAAATCCCAGAATACGTGTAATTTATTTTACTTACAAATATCCAAAAATCACATTTTTAAGTACTATGACCAGACCACTCATCTGACTCTCTTGTCAAAATACAAACCAAATCAAAACAATTTCCTTAATAAAAACTATAAAACCAACGTGCGTTCAAACAACATAAAGCCAAAAAAAACATGCTTAAAGATTTTACAAAAAATTCCTTAAAAAAAACCATATAAGGCCAACGCCTAACGTATCATATTACGTGCCAACCTATTTAGCACCCAAGAACACAGCCAAAAACAAATTGTACTCACCAACAGGGTGAAAGCAATCCAATTATAATCAAAATCATCCAAGGCGTAAAAGCCAACAACTAATCACCCAAGGTAAACATCAGATAATGCATAACATCCAACAAACCATCACCCAAAGTAAACACTATATGCATTTCACGCACACTTTGCGTCATGCTTAGGTAATCTGAGCGGCTACAAACAAAATTGACCGATGTGCCATCTTCGGCTATCCTCGCCGCTAAATTATCCCCTCACCCCCTCGCATATGCTCATTATAACCAACACTTCTTATCTAACCCGCACCTTTTGTCCCCGATGGGTACAACAGCCGACAAAACATCACCCAAAATATATCTCATATATGGCACAACAGCCAACCAACAAATCACCCAATGTATAAGCAATAAACATTCCAAAGTAAAGCATCAGTAACATAATAAGACCGACACTCAACATTCCTATAGATGAAGGTAGAAAATTTTGAAAACAAAAGATGACGTTTCAAAAGACAAGACTTGAATCCTAATTCCGCAGTAGATCCTATAACACAACAACAACTTAACATGCCTTAAAACGATAAACACATAACATGCAAAAATTTGGCCTTAGTTCGAAACTAATGCTCTGATACCAACTTTGTCACGACCCAATTTCATGGATCGCGACCGGCGCTAGGGTATAAGTATGGTCGTACCAAAACCCACAGCAAGCCTCGCGGAAAACAATCAAACATATAAACCTGCAGAAACACTGCTCGGGGGCAACCGAGACTCCAATCTAAGTCTAGCAATTTATATCACAGTTCTAATATAAACAACTTAAATATCTGAAATACTCAGCTGAACCGAGCCTCAACAGCATGCCTTATATATAACGAGATAAATCCAGAGTATACATACCAAAGGTAATAATAAAATAATCGGACCAATCCGACAATTCAGAGTTCGCTAATTAAAACAAATACTCGTTCTACTACGGTCTAAGAGTTTAAAACAATAGACTAGTTTTTTTTAACATAAAAACCTCCAAGAATCAAGAATTGGAGATGACCAAGCTTTTAAATCATAAACCTGGAAAAAATTGGGAAAAAACCGGGGTCAGATATACTGAGATAAGTTCATAATACTATTTACATTTATTAAGTTTAAAACCCTTCAATCAAAAAATTTTATACGAATATAGTATGATTGTGGAAATATAGTATTGAAATGATCCCAGCGTGAGTATGACATATCATACCGAAAAATAAACCCAGAGTGGACGGGAATAAATCCTCGTCAAATTATATACCAGCGTAAGCAAGACTTTAGTTTGCCGATTCCCAGAGTACTTACAGGTGCACACAGTCTCGATACAAGCCTATCGAGTAGCTCGTTTCAATCAAGATCCATAATCGCTTAAAACAGTTCAAAAGCATTTATAATACTAAAATAAAATGCGGTACTTAATAAAGCGGTAAATAGCACTACAAACTCACTGCTTGCTTATCCACGTGAATCTTGGCAAACAGCTAACCATGCATAGACACCGAAGCACGAACAGTCGACGGGTCTAAAATAATATATAAGTTAAAATCTGAACAACCCCTAACTCTAAGATTACTAGACATCATATAGAAATAGCATCTTAACACCACCAAAGATCAACATTCGAAATACGGTAATCTCAAAGCTAATTATTATATTGGTTGGATATAAGTACATTGGCTTTGAGATTACCATATTTTGAATGTTGATCTTTGGTGGTGTTAAGATGCTAGTCCTATATGATGTCTAGTAA
Source organism: Mercurialis annua (assembly GCF_937616625.2). Taxonomy (NCBI): domain Eukaryota; kingdom Viridiplantae; phylum Streptophyta; class Magnoliopsida; order Malpighiales; family Euphorbiaceae; genus Mercurialis; species Mercurialis annua. The sequence goes on from NC_065570.1 coordinate 16,924,966, forward strand.
TCTTAGAGTTAGGGGTTGTTCAGATTTTAACTTATATATTGTTTTAGACCCGTCGACTGTTCGTGCTTCGGAGTCTACGCATGGTTAGCTTGTAACACCCCGTATTTTTCTAACTTGTTCCGTTAAGCCTTAACGGTACCTTGGGTTCGTTTGAGTGGTTCGACCACTTAGATTCGCGTTTCGAAGGTCGCAAACCTTTTAAAATGTGTTTTAAGATGTATTAGAAGTAACCTCGGAGTTTGAAACGTTTTCGATTTAAATTTCAAAATCTCAAAATTTCATCGTAGGCAGTAGCATTTCGCGGGCGCGACATGCATGAATCACGGGCGCGATTCATGTATCGCGGGCGCGATATAGGTGTAGCGGGCGCGACGCGTGCACTGTTTAGTTCGCTGATTTCTATTTAAACTCACCTTAATTCGACCTAATCTGATTTTACACTTTTCTAAAAACCCTAAAACGGCACATACTCTCTGATTGTCATATTCCACCTATTCCTAAGCCTTTGGTGATCATTGTAAGTATTTTTAATCATTTCCTTATGGTTTAATCCATTGATTATCATATCTATCAACTATAAATTCATTAGCTATCATATGAATTGGTTGTAGGCTGATTGTAGATCAATATTTTTCTGAGTTCCTCTCTTGATTGTTGTTCTTAGTTCATCTCAAGAGGTTAGTGGCTTAAATCCCTTGTTTTGATTGTAGAGAGTACTATGTATTCATTTGCTTTGATATCTTGGGTAATTTGATTATATTCTCTGTTTCGTATTGATCTAAATTCTGGAAATTTTCACTTGATGTTATATTGGTCTTTTGAATTTCAATTGTACATTGGGTGATTTGGTTTTAATGTTATAATTGATAGACTTATCGAATTGCTAAAGGTTTTGGGTTATAAACTGTTTTTGATGCTTATTTAGAAATCTGGAAATTTCAAAGTAATGGATCATAGGGTAATAGACGCTAAACAATACATGGGGTGATTTTGAGAAATGGTTTAAATGGAATAGCGTATAGTTTGGTTAACATTTTTGAATTTAAACTCGGTTTGAACTTATTACTAAGGGCTGGAAATTTTTAGAAGATGGTTTAAAACTTGTTAAAAGAATGTTAGATTATCGTAGGTTGTGGTTTAATGTAAATTAAGTAATATAAGGCATACAAGGTGTTATATGTCATGTAAGGTTTCGATTGAACTATTTTAGCTTCAAGATAATACATGAAAGGTGTTAAGTTATTGATTCTATTTGAGGTGACTTAAATAAATGTACTTGGGGTGCTACTTGCTAAGTGTTAGCAAGCTTAATTGTTTATGGCAATATTAAGTTACGGTGTGAGTTCTTATTTAAAATAAATTTGAATTTATTTAAGGTTTGTTTAAAGACTTTAGTTTTAAACTTGGTTTATGGATGGGTCGGGTTAGACGGGGTCTCCCGACATGTTGTGTTGAGCTATACTGCAGAAAGGCTGACACACTACTTTGGAACTGTAATTGTTTTGATAGACTATTTAAGTATTTAAGTACTTTGGTTTCGTTTTAAAAGATAAGAACTCACCTAAGCTTAACTTGCTTTATTTGTTAATAAGTTGTATGGATATTGGTGATATTTTAATTACCTTGTTTGAATCTTTGGTTGTTGTGTTGTGAAATGCTAGTCTTATGTGGAGTTTAGTATTCTTAGAGTTAGGGATTGTTCGGATTTTGACTTATATATGTTTTAGACCCGTCCACTGCTCGTGCTTCGGAGTCTACGCAGGGTTAGCTGTTTGCCAAGTTTCACGTGGACAAGCAAGCAGTGAGTTTATATTTACTATTTACCGCTTTATTAAGTAAATTGTTATTTTAATATTAAATATATATACTGTACGTATATTTCGAACTGTTTTTATATTATGGCTCTTAGTTGGAACATGCTACCTAATGGGCGTCATTAGGACTGCGTGCGCACCGGTATTGATCTGGGTAAGGTATATATGGAAATGTGGTAACTCGGTGTGAGCATAGCTCTCGGGACCAGGTAGAGTAACTCGGTGTAGCTCAGCTCTCGGGACTCTGGTATAAGTGTGGTCAGTGGTAACTCGGTGTAGCTCAGCTCTCGGGACCAGACCTATTGGATTATGATTATTATTTAGAATTGTGGATTAGGGTTCCAACTATTATCCGTAATATCGTTATTAAATGTTTTAAACGTTTTAAAGGTTTTCCACTTAATAAATGTAGATAGTGGTATAAACTCATCTCAGTATATCTGACCCCGTTGTTTTCCCAATTTTCCCCAGGGTTATGATCTGAGAGAGTCTGGTGATCTCCGCATTTACTTTTCCTCGGAGGTTCCCTTTTATTTTAGTAAAACAGTGAAACTATTTTATTCTTAGACCGCAGTAGTAACTAGACGTCTTTATTATTATTGTATATTTTGTCGGATTGGTTCGACTGGTTATATTGCTTTGGCACGATTATAATATTTACATTGATTTATGATAAATCTATATTAGTCTCGGAATTGGCTAAGCATGTTATATTAATTGTGGAATATTATAACTGCTAGATTTAGGCTGAAGTCTCGGTTGCCCCCGAGCATTGGTTTTCTGCAGGTTTATATGTTAATCGAAGGCTAGCTACGGGTTTTGGTACTACATTACCCATACCCTAGCGCCGGTCGCGATTCATGAAAATGGGTCGTGACATAGCTGTTTGCCAAGATTCGCGTGGATAAGCAAGCAGTGAGTTTGTAGTGCTATTTACCGCTTTATTAAGTACCACATTTTATTTTAGTATTATAGATGTTGTTGAACTGTTTTAAGCGATTATGGATCTGGATTGAAACGAGCTACTCGATAGGCTTGTATCGAGACTGTGTGCACCGGTAAGTACTCTGAGAATCGGCACACTAAAGTCTTGCTTACGCTGGTATATAATTTGACGAGGATTTATTCCCGTCCACTCTGGGTTTATTTTTCGGTATGATATGTCATACTCACGCTGGGATCATTTCAATATTGTATTTCCGCAATCATACTATATTAGTATAAAATGTTTTGATTTAAGGGTTTTAAACTTAATAAATGTGTGAACTCATCTCAGTATATCTGACCCTGTTGTTTTCCCAATTTTTTCCAGGTTTATGATTTAAAAGCTTGGTCATCTTGTCACGACCCAATCTCAGGGCCGAGACCGGCGCTAGGGAATGGGAGTGGTTGCTCTGAAACCCGTAGCAAGCCTAAAATCGAAAAATAATTTTTTGCGAAACATAAACGTCATGCATGACATACATAGACACGTGTCATGCAGAAACACATGCCAGGCACACATATCCTCTGGCAATCACAAATATCACTACGCAGCAGGCGTAAAACATATATACTTTAAAACATTAAAGTTATATTTACAGAAAACTATACATTACAAGCTAACTTGCAAAATACTTATCTACTGCAGCTCTAAGAGTAAATGACTATTTCTTTACATACTCAAAAATACGGACTTCTGGAAGTAGGATAGAAGTCCGTTTCTTCAAAGCGTCTTTAACCTGAAAGAAAGTCTGTGAGGGGTCAGTATATTGGGATATACTGAGTGAGTTCATACATTTACTAATAAGTATTCAAATAAAACATAAAACCGTAATCAATCATATGCAGCCAAGTACAGGATTTGATTGAAACCTTAATCCTCAAACATACTAATTAATCGATCAAACAACCCAATCATTAATATCAAATTGTGAGTCCAACTCACTGGTGACCCAGCCACTAGATACGGGGACTCCAGACTACACCGTAGTCGAGTGCTCACTCGTATCAAAATCATATACCCAATCATAAATTTCATAATCATTATTAGCTCCCCGTTGAGTCACATCAAAACTGGTGATCACGCAGTCCTATTGTCGCCCAATAGGTAGCACGTTCCATTGGATCAATACTGGTTTCAAATCAAGTATATGCAGTTCATAAAAAGAATTCGCATCGCAATCATGCAAAACAAACGTAAAGCAATATAAAATATTTGCTTAAATAAATACTTTAAAAGCAAATCATATAAACTCACAGAAAACGCTTATCCAAAAATGCATCGGGGCTTAGAACGTCAAGCTTCCTGAACTATTGGTCCAGCTGCTTCTTTCCTCGCCGGATCTAAAACAATTTTTAAAACATTTGACTTGTATTAGAATTCTATTCTAAGATTGACTCTAGACTCAAGACTCGACACGTTTTACTTTCACTAATCGTCGTGCTTCTCATGAATACTCCGATAAACGATATTTGGACCGTATATCATTTCTAATTCAACTCCCGTTTAACCTCATTAGGTTAACTATACACATTAATCGATCAATTACAATTTGATTTCTGATTCTACACGCGAATTCAGCTAATTCAATTGAGGTACGAAAAATCGGGGTGCGAGAATCGGAGGGTGCACGTTCGTGCACCTTGATGGTACACGTTCGTGCACCTTGGTGCACGGTCGTGCACCATATATTGGTGCACGCTCGTGTACCTTGGTACACGTTCGTGTACCACAAGTGCACGATCCCCCGGAATCGATTTCCGGGGTTTCCGACCTGCTATAAACGTAAAAACGCTCCAAACTCAACCAAAACGCGTATTCTAAGCTCAAAACGCTATATATCAATCCTATACTCGATAAAACGATAAAATCGTTTCGTGGCCTAAAACTTTGAATCGATATAACTCAAAATATATTCGTTTAAACAATAAAACATCAAGCTTACCGTGATTACCCGTCGGAATACGATCGTTTGGAGTTATAGAACGTCGGAAACGAACGAGAAACGGAAATCGCGCGACGAATCGTAACTATCGCCGTTTAGGAACGAGAAAGGGAAAGAAAAGGATCTGATCATCTTAATTCCTTCCTTATGAAGGATTCTTATATATATACTGGTTAATTTTCCATTTTGTCCTTGAAACTTTTCAAAAGTTTTAATTTAGTCCAAAACCTATCCGCGTCCAAATTTTAAACGATCTCTGATCGACTCGAAACTTTTACCACTAATAATATAAATTATTTCACGGACTTTGGCGAAATAATTTTCGTTACGGGATTTATAATTTATTTTATATTAATTTTCAAAGTTAAATCTTTAATTCCTGTAAAATCGCTTAATAACATTATTCTAAATTCCCGATATAATTAAATTAAATTCTCCTTAATTTAATTTATCGGAAATCACGACACGTGGCACGACGTACTTTTCGTAAAATATTTTGGGGTATTACATTCACCCCCCCTTAAAATAAATTCGTCCTCGAATTTAAAATTTAGTCATGTACCTTGAGTAAATAGATAAGGATATTTCTGCCTCATATCCTCTTCTGTCTCCCACGTGCACTCTTTTACGGATTGACTCCTCCATAGAACTTTCACCATTGGAATTCTCTTCGTTCTCAATTGTTGTATCTGCGTGTTGACAATCTGCACTGGTCGTTCTTCGTAAGTTAGTTCCTCGCTCACGTCCACCACTTGCGGTTGAATTACTCGAGAAGGGTCTGGTACATATTTCCGAAGCATGGAAATATGGAAGACAGGATGCGACATCTCCGGTGGCAAGTCTAGCTTATAGGCAACTGAGCCAATACGTTCTATAATCTGATATGGTCCGACATATCTCGGAGCCAACTTTCCCTTCTTTCCGAAACGAATCACTCCCTTCATCGGTGATACCTTGAGAAATACGTAATCTCCGATCTGAAATTCGATGTCTTTCCTCTTGGGGTCCGCATAATTCTTCTGTCGACTGGAAGCAGTATTCAAACGCTGCTTTATCAACAGAACTTTCTCTGACGTAATCTGGATGATCTCTGCCCCAGTGAGCTTCCGTTCGTCGACTTCATCCCAACAGATAGGGGATCGACATTTACGCCCGTATAATGCTTCGTATGGAGCCATCTCGATGCTCGAGTGATAACTGTTGTGGTAGGCGAATTCGACTAAAGGTAGGTATGTATCCCAACTACCTCCGAAATCTAGTACGCATAGTCGAAGCATATCCTCTAACGTTTGAATCGTCCGTTCAGACTGGCCGTCTGTCTGAGGATGAAAAGCAGTGCTGAAATTCAATCGCGTTCCTAACGCGTCTTGTAGACTCTTCCAGAAATGAGAGGTAAATACAGAACCTCTGTCTGAAACGATTGACACGGGAACTCCGTGTAGGCTCACGATCTTGTCGATGTACTCTTGAGATAACTTTGCTGCAGAATACGTCGTCTTGATAGGTATGAAGTGCGCTGACTTCGTCAAACGATCCACGATTACCCAAATGGAATCAAAACCTTTCTGCGTCTTGGCAATCCGACTACGAAATCCATCGTTATCTGCTCCCATTTCCACTCTGGGATGGGTAGCGGCTGGAGAAATCCATATGGCCGTTGACGTTCCAATTTGACTTGTTGACATGTTGGGCATTTAGCCACGAACTCCGCAATGTCTTTCTTCATTCCGCTCCACCAATACGTTGTCTTGATGTCGTGATACATCTTCGTGGAACCTGGATGAACGCTATACATCGTTCCATGCGTCTCTTCCATGATCTTTTGTCTTAAGTCTTCCACATCTGGAACGCACATTCGATTGCCATATTTCAGTATTCCATTGACGATACTGAAATCTTGACTCTTTTCTTGTTGAACTTCCTCAATTAGATGCTTCAATTGAGGGTCGTCCGCTTGCAACTCTTTGATTCGATCTATCAACGTCGATCGTATCGTTAACTGAGCCATTAGGTTTCCGAGAGATGAAATCTCGAACTCAATCCCTTGGCTAAACATCGTATGAATCTCATTAATCAATGGTCTCCGCCATGTCGTTGAAACATGCGCGAGACTTCCTGCCGACTTTCTGCTTAACGCATCCGCCACTACTGTCACGACCCAATCTCAGGGCCGAGACCGGCGCTAGGGGATGGGAGTGGTTGCTCCGAAACCCGTAGCAAGCCTAAAAACGTAAAATAATTTTTCGTGAATATAAACGTCATGCATGACATACATAAACACGTGTCATGCAGAATCATACATACCAGGCATACATGTCCTCTGGCAATCACAATATAAATAATGCAGCAAGCGTAAAACGTTTAAAACTTTAAAACGTTAAAGTTATATTTATAGAAAACTATTACATACAAGCTGACTGACAAAAGACTTATCTACTGCAGCTCTAAGAGTAAAGTACTACTTCTTTACATACTCAAAATTACAGACTTCTGGAAGTAGGATAGAAGTCCGTTGCTTCAAAGCGTCTTTATCCTGAAAGGAAATCTGTGAGGGGTCAGTATATTGGGATATACTGAGTGAGTTCATACATTTACTAATAAGTATTCAAATAAAAACATAAAACGATATTCCATCATATGCAGCCAAGTACGAGATCTGACTGAAACCTTAATCCTCAAACATACTAATAATCAATCGAGCAACCCAATCATAAATATCAATTGCGAGTCCAACTCGCTGGTGGCCCAGCCACTAGATACGGGGACTCCAGACTACACCGTAGCCGAGTGTTCTCTCGTATCAAAATCATAAACCCAATCGTAAATTTCATATTCATCATCAGCTCCCAGCTGAGTCATATCAAAACTGGTGATCACACAGTCCTATTGTCGCCCAATAGGTAGCACGTTCCATCGGATAACTACTGGTTTCAAATCAAGTATATGCATTTCATAAAAAGAATTCACATTGCAATCATGCAAAACAAACATAAAGCAATATAAAATATTTTCTCAAGTAAATACTTTAAAAGCAAATCGTATAAACTCACTGAAAACGCTTATCCAAAAATACGTCGGGGCTTTAGAACGTCAAGCTTCCCGAACTACTGGTCCAGCTGCTTCTTGCCTTGCCGGATCTAAAACAATTTTAAAACATTTAACTTGAATTAGAATCCTATTCTAAGATTGACTCTAGACTCGAGACTCGAGACTCGATACGTTTCACTTTCATTAGTCGTCGTGCTTCTCACGTATACTCCGATAAACGGTATCAAACTCGTTTACGGATAGTATACCATTCTAATATAATTCGCATTTAACCCCATTAGGTTAACTATTACGCTAATCGATCATATACTATTTGATTTCCAATTCTCGGTATGCGCGTACGACAAACGGGTGTCCAGCTAATATAATCGGGTACGAAGATCGGGGAGGTGCACATTCGTGCAGGGAGGGTACACGGTCGTGTACCTTGATGGTACACGTTCGTGTACCTTGGTACACGGTCGTGTACCATATGTTGGTACACGTTCGTGTACCTTGGTACACGTTCGTGTACCATTGATGGTACACGTTCGTGTACCACAAGTACACGATCGTGTACTGTCGTGCAGATCCCCCGGAATCGATTTCTGGGGTTTCCGACCTGCTATATACGTAAAAACGCTCCAAACTCAACCAAAACGCATATTCTAAGCTCAAAACGCTATAAATCGATCCTATACTCGATAAAACGATAAAATCGTTTCGTGGCCTAAAACTTTGAATCGACATAACTCAAAATATAATCAATGAAACGGTAAAACGTTAAGCTTACCGTGATTACCCGTCGGAACACGATCGTTTTGAGTTATAGAACGTCGAAAACGGACGAGAAACGAAAACCGCGCGACGAACCGAACGAATTTGACGAACGAAAGAAAATGAATCAGATGAAGGTTCTGAATCCTTCATCCTTAAGGATTCATATATATATATCCTGGCTAAAGTACGCCTTGGTCCTTGAAACTTTTCAAAAGTTTTAATTTAGTCCATAACCTATTCGCGTCCAAATTTTAAACGATCTCCGATCGATTCAGAACTTTTACCATAAATACTATAAATTATTTCGCGGACTTTGGCGAAATAAAATCCATTACGGGATTTATAAATTATTTTATATTAATTTCTGAAGTCAAATCCCCAAATCCCTCTAATTAACTTATTAAAATTTATTCTAAATTCCCGATATAATTAAATTAAATTCTCCTTAATTTAATTTATCGGAAATCACGACACGTGGCACGACGTAATTATCTTAAATTATTTTGGGGTATTACATTCACCCCCCCCCTTAAAATAAATTCGTCCTCGAATTTAAAATTAGCCACGTACCTTGAGTAAACAGATATGGATATTTCTGCCTCATATCCTCTTCTGTCTCCCACGTGCACTCTTCTACAGATTGACTTCTCCAAAGAACTTTCACCATTGAAATTCTTTTCGTTCGCAATTGTCGTATCTGCGTATCGACAATCTGCACTGGCCGTTCTTCATATGTTAGTTCTTCGCTCACGTCCACCACTTGCGGTTGAATTATTCGAGAAGGGTCTGGTACATATTTCCGAAGCATGGAAATATGGAAGACAGGATGAACTTGCGACATCTCCGGTGGTAACTCTAACTTGTAGGCAACTGAGCCTATACATTCTACGATCTGGTAGGGTCCGACATATCTCGGAGCCAATTTACCCTTCTTTCCGAAACGAATTACTCCCTTCATCGGTGATACTTTGAGAAACACGTAGTCTCCAATCTGAAATTCGATATCTTTCCTCTTGAGGTCCGCGTAACTCTTCTGTCGACTAGAAGCGGTATTCAAACGCTGCTTTATCAACGGAACTTTTTCTGATGTAATCTGGATAATCTCTGCTCCAGTGAGCTTTCGCTCACCGACTTCATCCCAACAGATAGGGGAACGACATTTTCGCCCGTATAACGCTTCATATGGAGTCATCTCGATACTCGAGTGATAGCTGTTGTTGTAGGCGAATTCGACTAGAGGTAGATACGTATCCCAACTACCTCCGAAGTTTAATACGAATAGTCGAAGCATATCTTCTAACGTTTTAATCGTCCGTTCAGACTGACCGTCTGTCTGAGGGTGAAACGCAGTGCTGAAATTTAATCGCGTTCCTAACGCGTCTTGTAAGCTTTTCCAGAAATGAGAGGTAAATACGGAACCTCTGTCTGAAATGATTGATACGGGAACTCCGTGTAGGCTTACGATCTTATCGATATAGATCTCCGCCAACTTTGCTGCAGAATACATCGTCTTGATAGGTATGAAGTGTGCTGACTTCGTCAAACGATCCACGATTACCCAAATAGAGTCAAACCCTTTCTGCGTCTTGGGCAATCCGGTTATGAAATCCATCGTGATTTGCTCCCACTTCCACTCCGGGATGGGTAACGGCTGAAGAAATCCGTAAGGTCGCTGATGCTCCAATTTGACTTGCTGACAAGTCGGGCATTTAGCCACAAACTCTGCGATATCTTTCTTCATTCCTCTCCACCAGTACGTTGATTTGATGTCGTGATACATCTTCGTAGAACCTGGATGAACGCTATACATCGTTCCATGAGTCTCTTCCATGATCTTCTGTCTTAAGTCTTCCACGTCTGGAACGCACATTCGATTACCATATTTCAATATTCCATTGACGATACTGAAATCTTGACTCTTTTCTTGTTGAACTTCCTCAATTAAATGCTTTAATTGAGGGTCGTCTGTTTGCAACTCTTTGATATGATCTATCAACGTCGATCGTATCGTTAGCTGAGCCATTAGGTTTCCGAGAGATGAAATCTCAAACTCAACCCCTTGGCTAAACATCGTATGAATCTCGTTGATTAATGGTCTCCGCCACGTCGTTATAACATGCGCGAGACTTCCTGCCGACTTCTTGCTTAATGCATCCGCCACTATGTTGGCCTTGCCTGGATGGTATTGTATCGTGCAGTCGTAATCTTTTAATAACTCCATCCATCTCCGCTGTCTGAGGTTCAACTCTCGTTGATCGAAAATGTACTTCAAGCTTTTATGATCTGTAAAGATCTCACACGTGGCGCCGTATAAATAATGTCTCCAGATCTTCAACGCAAATATTACCGCTGCTAATTCCAGATCATGTGTCGGGTAGTTTGTTTCGTGCTTCTTGAGCTGTCGCGAAGCGTATGCAATTACTCTACCGTGTTGCATAAGGACGCATCCTAATCCAATTCTTGACGCATCGCAGTATACTGTGAATCCTTCTGTTCCTTCTGGTAGTGCTAAGACTGGTGCTGTCGTCAGACACTCTTTCAGTTTTAGAAAACTGAGTTCACACTGATCCGTCCAATTGAACTTCGCGTTTTTCTGAGTTAACTTCGTCAAAGGTACAGCGATCTTTGAAAAATCTTGTACGAATCGTCTGTAATATCCCGCTAAACCAAGGAAACTTCTAACTTCCGTAACTGATTCAGGCCGTTTCCATTCTATCACAGCTTCAATCTTCTTTGGATCAACCTTAATGCCGCTTTGTGAAACCACGTGACCTAAGAAAGCCACTTCCGTTAGCCAAAATTCACATTTAGAGAATTTGGCGTAAAGCTGATGCTCTCTTAGCGTCTGTAGTACTATCCGCAAATGTTGAGCGTGCTCTTCTTCTGAACGTGAATAGATCAAAATATCGTCGATAAACACGATCACAAATCGATCTAAATATGGTTTGAATATCCTATTCATCAAATCCATGAAGGCTACTGGGGCGTTCGTCAATCCGAATGACATAACGAGAAATTCGTAATGTCCGTATCGAGTTCGGAAAGCAGTCTTTTGTATGTCATCGTTGCGAATCTTCAATTGATGATAGCTTGATCTCAGATCGATCTTGGAAAAGTACTTCTCTCCTTGCAACTGGTCGAATAAATCATCGATTCTAGGTAACGGATACTTATTCTTGATCGTTACCTTGTTCAGCTGTCGATAATCGATACATAGTCTAAGCGATCCATCCTTCTTTTTCACGAATAACACTGGTGCACCCCATGGGGATACACTCGGTCTGATGAAACCACGATCAAACAATTCTTCTAACTGATCCTTTAATTCTTTAAGTTCTGCCGGTGCCATACGATAAGGAGGTATCGATATCGGCTTCGTGCCGGGAGCCAATTCGATACAAAACTCAATCTCACGATCTGGGGGTAATACAGGTAATTCCTCTGGAAAAACGTCTGGATATTCCGATACAACTGGTACGTCGCTTAAGTTTACACTTTTCTTTTCCACATCCCGTACTATCGCTAAGAATCCTTGACATCCCTTCTTCAACATACGACAAGCTTTAATAGCTGAAATAATACTCGTAGAAGATTCCATCTTATCACCCTGAATTGAAACCGCTTCAATTCCAGGCGTGTTAAACGTCACCGTCTTCTTCCGGCATTCCACATTAGCGTAGTGCTGAGCTAACCAATCCATTCCTAGTATGACGTCAAAAGCTAGTACTTCGAGTAAAATTAAGTCAACTAACAAATCTCGTCCTTGAACTTTCACAGGACAAGACGAATAAACGATACTAACTTCCACAGTCTCTCCAACTGGCGTAGCTACGGATAAAGGGTTCCTAAGATATGCTGGTTGCACTCCTAACTTACTAGCAAAACTAGGCGAAACAAACGAATGCGTAGCGCCCGGATCAAATAAAATTAATGCGTCTTGCGAAGCGATAGGAAAGGTACCTTGCACCACAGCATTGGAAGCCTGGGCCTCCTGAGGATTCAGTGCAAAGACCTAGCCTGACTTCCACCAGCTTGCGAAGTTTGACCGGTACCACGACCTCCGCCATTCCTTCCTCCACGATTTCCATAACCACGGCCTCTCTAACCAGTGAAGGTGCTTCCTGTCTGATCATATCCTGATGCTGCCTGCTGTGCAGTCCTCTGCTGCTGATAAGAAGGCTGTACTACAGTGGTCATCGAACCCTGGGGCATCTGCCTCGGACAATCTCTAGCAAAATGGTCCCGTTGACCACAGTTAAAACATGCTCCAGTAGCAATGTAGCACGCGCCATAATGTCTCCTATTACAGTTCAGACATATAGGAACTCCGCCTCCCATATCACTCATCGATCTGGCACTAAATCCGGTGCCTGAAGTACTCACTCTAGTTCCATACCGAACTCTCTTATTTCTCTGTTGACGTGATGGAGGTCAAGAATAACTCCTAGCATATGATTGGGTAGGTGCGCTCTGTATGCTGCGAAACACATCACTCCTCACCGGCGTAACATTAGAAGGTTCAGGAATTCTTCCAAAACGAATCAAAGAAACTTCCATTTGCCTAGCGCTATCGATCAGTTGTACTAGGGTTCTCCCGATATCAGATGTCAGACTCACAAATTCAGCTCCTAGACCCTCTACAAACCTTGAGTTCACTCTGACTGGGTCTGTAGTCAGGTCTGGTGCAAACCTACTCACCCTGGTAAACTCCGTCACATACTCCTGCACAGACCGATTGCCTCTACTCAGGGTCAACCACTGACTACGATAACTCTCTGTCACCACATAGGGTAAAAAGTATTCCCTAAAGTGGTTTGCAAATTCAGCCAGGTCATAGTATCCATGGTTGGCTGAATGTGCTGCTGAAACCAATCTTTCGCGGGTCCTTTCATTGACATTTCCACCATAATGACGGTCTGTCTCTCATTAGCTTGCAGGCGTCGAGCGTTACGTTCTACTTCTTCGAGGAAATCGAGAGCATCGCCTGTACTGTCAAACTTAGTTGGCTTGAGACGCATATAAGCCAAGACGACATCTCGGTCAGTGAAAGCCACGTTGCGTAACTGTTGCTGCTGTAGCTGTTCACGATGCATATTCTGCACCTCTGCTTGATTAGCTTGCATAGCCGCAATTCCCGTAAGAAACTGATTCAGATCAAAACCCACAACATTAGGTTGCTGGGCTTGCGCTTGCACTCCAGGTGCCTGCGCCTGGGCCTCTTGGCCACCACCTCCTCCATGAACAGAAGACTCATCTTGAGCTTCTGGATGGACGTCATGCACCCCTTCTATAACGTTACGTGCTGCAGCGGCAGCTCGCTCTACTTCTTGTCGTTGGTCAGACATCCTGACCAAGACAAACAGCGTTACTTAGCCACATAATCGCATATTATCGCAAACGCATACAGTAATAAACGCGCATCTCATCACAAGCGAACACACACGTAAGACAGACTCACATCCTAGAGGAAAAGCTGAAAGTTTGAAAATCAAATGAATACGTAACAAAGACAAGATTCGAATCCTATGTGCTGCAGTAGATTCCTAGGAAAATCAATCACTTTTCTGACATAAGCAATGGTAACTGGACCATGCTCTGATACCAACATTGTCACGACCCAATCTCAGGGCCGAGACCGGCGCTAGGGGATGGGAGTGGTTGCTCCGAAACCCGTACCAAGCCTAAAAACGTAAAATAATTTTTCGCGAATATAAACGTCATGCATGACATACATAAACACGTGTCATGCAGAATCATACATACCAGGCATACATGTCTTCTGGCAATCACAATATAAATAACGCAGCAAGCGTAAAACGTTTAAAACTTTAAAACGTTAAAGTTATATTTACAGAAAACTATAACATACAAGCTGACTGACAAAAGACTTATCTACTGCAGCTCTAAGAGTAAAGTACTATTTCTTTACATACTCAAAAATACATACTTCTGGAAGTAGGATAGAAGTCCGTTGCTTCAAAGCGTCTTTATCCTGAAAGGAAATCTGTGGGGGGTCAGTATATTGGGATATACTGAGTGAGTTCATACATTTACTAATAAGTATTCAAATAAAAACATAAAACGATATTCCATCATATGCATCCAAGTACGAGATCCGACTGAAACCTTAATCCTCAAACATACTAATAATCAATCGAGCAACCCAATCATAAATATCAATTGCGAGTCCAACTCGCTGGTGGCCCAGCCACTAGATATGGGGACTCTAGACTACACCGTAACCGAGTGCTCTCTCGTATCAAAATCATAAACCCAATCGTAAATTTTATATTCATCATCAGCTCCTAGCTGAGTCATATCAAAACTGGTGATCACACAGTCCTATTTTCGCCCAATAGGTAGCACGTTCCATCGGATCAATACTGGTTTCAAATCAAGTATATGCATTTCATAAAACGAATTCGCATTGCAATCATGCAAAACAAACATAAAGCAATATAAAATATTTGCTTAAGTAAATACTTTAAAAGCAAATCGTATAAACTCACTGAAAACTCTTATCCAAAAATACGTCGGGGCTTTAGAACGTCAAGCTTCCCGAACTACTGGTCCAGCTGCTTCTTGCCATGCCGGATCTAAAACAATTTTAAAACATTTAACTTGAATTAGAATCCTATTCTAAGATTGACTCTAGACTCGAAACTCGATACGTTTCACTTTCATTAGTCGTCGTGCTTCTCACGTATACTCCGATAAACGGTATCAAACTCGTTTACGGATAGTATACCATTCTAATACAATTCGCATTTAACCCCATTAGGTTAACTATTACGCTAATCGATCATATACTATTTGATTTCCAATTCTCGGTATGCGCGTATGACAAACGGGTGTCCAGCTAATACAATCGGGTACGAAGATCGGGGAGGTGCACGTTCGTGCAGGGAGGGTACACGGTCGTGTACCTTGATGGTATACGTTTGTGTACCTTGGTACACGGTCGTGTACCATATGTTGGTACACGTTCGTGTACCTTGGTACACGTTCGTGTACCTTGGTACACGTTCGTGTACCATTGATGGTACACGTTCGTGTACCACAAGTACACGATCGTGTACTGTCGTGCACGATCCCCCGGAATTGATTTCCGGGGTTTCCGACCTGCTATATACGTAAAAACGCTCCGAACTCGACCAAAACGCATATTTTAAGCTCAAAACGCTATAAATCGATCCTATACTCGATAAAACGATAAAATCGTTTCGTGGCCTAAAACTTTGAATCGACATAACTCAAAATATAATCAATGAAACGGTAAAACGTCAAGCTTACCGTGATTACCCGTCGGAATACGATCGTTTTGAGTTATAGAACGTCGAAAACGGACGAGAAACGAAAACCGCGCGACGAACCGAACGAATTTGACGAATGAAAGAAAATGAATCAGATGAAGGTTCTGAATCCTTCATCCTTAAGGATTCATATATATATATCCTGGCTAAAGTACGCCTTGGTCCTTGAAACTTTTCAAAAGTTTCAATTTAGTCCATAACCTATTCGCGTCCAAATTTTAAACGATCTCCGATCGATTCAGAACTTTTACCATAAATACTATAAATTATTTCGCGGACTTTGGCGAAACAAAATCCATTACGGGATTTATAAATTATTTTATATTAATTTCTGAAGTGAAATCCCCAAATCCCGCTAATTAACTTATTAAAATTTATTCTAAATTCCCGATAAAATAAATTAAATTCTCCTTAATTTAATTTATAGGAAATCACGACACGTGGCACGACGTAATTATCTTAAATTATTTTGGGGTACTACAACTACGTTGGCCTTGCCTGGATGATATTGTATCGTGTAGTCATAATCTTTTAGTAACTCCATCCATCTCCTCTGTCTGAGATTCAACTCTCGCTGGTCGAAAATATACTTAAGACTCTTATGATCTGTAAATATCTCGCACGTGGCGCCGTATAAATAATGTCTTCAGATCTTCAACGCAAATATTACCGCTGCTAATTCCAGATCATGTGTCGGGTAATTTGTTTCGTGCTTCTTAAGCTGTCGCGAAGCGTATGCGATTACTCGACCGTGTTGCATTAAGACGCATCCTAGTCCAACTCTTGACGCATCACAGTAAACTGTGAATCCTTCAGTTCCTTCTGGTAGCGCTAAGACTGGTGCCGTCGTCAGACACTCTTTCAGTTTCAGAAAACTAAGCTCGCACTGGTCTGTCCAGTTGAATTTGGCATTCTTTTGAGTCAGCTTCGTTAAGGGTACAGCGATCTTCGAAAAGTCCTGTACAAATCGTCTGTAATATCCCGCCAAGCCAAGGAAACTTCTAACTTCCGTAACTGATTCAGGCCGCTTCCATTCTATCACAGCTTCAATCTTCTTTGGATCAACCTTGATACCGCTTTGTGAAACCACATGACCCAAGAAAGCCACTTCCGTTAGCCAAAATTCACATTTCGAGAATTTGGCGTAAAGGTGATGATCTCTTAACGTCTGTAGTACTATCCGCAAATGCTGAGCGTGTTCTTCTTCTGTACGCGAATAGATTAAAATATCGTCGATAAATATGATCACGAACTGATCCAAGTACGGTTTGAATATCCTATTCATCAAGTCCATGAAGGCTGTTGGTGCATTCGTCAATCCGAACGACATAACAAGAAATTCGTAATGACCGTATCGAGTTCGAAAAGCAGTCTTCTGAACATCATCATCGCGAATCTTTAGCTGATGATAGCCTGATCTCAGGTCAATCTTGGAGAAAAACTTCGCTCCTTGTAATTGATCGAATAAATCGCCGATTCTAGGTAACAGATACTTATTCTTGATCATCACCTTATTCAGCTGTCGATAATCGATGCATAGTCGAAGCAATCAATCCTTCTTTTTCACAAATAGCACTGGTGCACCCCATGGGGATACACTCGGTCTGATGAAACCGCAATCAAACAACTCTTCTAATTGATCTTTAAGTTCCTTGAGCTCTACTGGCGCCATACGATAAGGAGGTATCGATATCGGCTTCGTGCCGGGAGCCAATTCAATGCAGAACTTAATCTCGCGATCTGGGGGTAATCCAGGTAATTCCTCTGGCAAAACGTCTGGATATTCTAACACCACTGGTACGTCGCTTAAGTTTACACTTTTCTTCTCCACGTCTCGTACTATCGCTATGAATCCTTGACATCCTTTCCTCAACATGCGACAAACTTTAATAGCTGAGATAATACTCGTAGAAGATTCCATCTTATCACCCTAAATTGATACCCCTCCAATTCCAGGCGTGTTAAAAGTTACCGTCTTCTTCCTGCAATCCACATTGGCGTAGTGCCGAGCTAGCCAATCCATTCCTAATATGACGTCAAAAACTAATACCTCGAGTAAAATCAAGTCAACTAACAAATCTCGTCCTTGAACTCTCACAGGACAAGACGGATAAACGATACTAACTTCCACACTCTCTCCGATTGGGGTAGCTACTAACAAAGGATTTCTAAGATACGCTGGTTGCACTCCTAACTTACTAGCGAAGCTAGGCGAAACAAATGAATGCGTAGCGCCCGGATCAAATAAAATTAGTGCGTCTTGAGTAGCGATAGGAAAGGTACCTTGCACCACAACATTGGAAGCCTGAACGTCCTGAGGATTCAGTGCAAAGACCCTAGCCTGACTCCCGCCAGCCTGCGAAGTTTGACCAGTACCACGACCTCCGCCATTCCTTCCTCCTCGATTTACGTAACCACGGCCTCTCTGGCCAGTGAAGGTACTCCCTGTCTGATCGTACCCTGATGCTGCCTGCTGTGTAGTCCTCTGCTGCTGATAAGAAGGCTGCATCACAGTAGTCATCGAACCCTGGGGCATCTGCCTCGGACAATCTCTAGCCAAATGGCCGCGCTGACCACAGTTAAAACAAGCTCCGCTAGCAATGTAGCACGCGCCGTAGTGCCTCCTATAACAGTTCAAACATAAAGGAACTCCGCCTCCCATATCACTCATAGATCTGGCACTAAATCTGGTGCCTGAAGTACTGACTCTAGTTCCATACCGAGCTTTCTTATTTCTCTGCTGACGTGATGGGGGTCGAGAGTAACTCCTAACATATGATTGGGTAGGTGCACTCTGTACGCTACGGAACACATCACTCCTCACAGGCGCAACATTGGAAGGATCGGGAATATTCCCAAAACGGATCAGAGAAACTTCCATTTGCCTAGCGCTGTCGATCACTTGAACTAGGGTTCTTCCGATATCAGACGTCAGACTCACAAATTCAGCTCCTAGACCCTCTACAAACCTCGAGTTCACTCTGACTGGGTCTGTAGTCAGGTCTGGTGCAAACCTACTTACTCTGGTAAACTCCGTCACATACTCTTGCACAGACCGATTGCCTCTACTTAGGGCCAACCACTGACTTCGATAACTTTCAGTCACTGCATATGGCAAGAAATATTCTCTAAAGTGGTTTGCGAATTCAGCCCAGGTCATAGTGTCCTTGGTTGGCTGAATATGCTGCTGAAACCAATCTTTAGCGGGTCCTTTCATTGACATTTCCACCATAATGATGGTCTGTCTCTCATTAGCTTGCAGGCGTCGAGCGTTACGTTCTACTTCTTCGAGGAAATCAAGAGCATCACCTGAGCCGTCAAACTTAGTTGGCTTAAGGCGCATGTAAGCCAAGACGATGTCTCGGTCAGTGAAAGCAACGTTACGTAGCTGCTGTTGCTCTAGTTGTTCACGATGCATGTTCTGCACCTCAGCCTAATTGGCTTGCATAGCCGCAATTCCCGTAAGAAACTGGTTCAGATCAAAACCCACAACATTAGGTTGCTGGGCTTGCGCTTGCACTGCAGGTGCCTACGCCTGGGCCTCTTGCCACCACCTCCTCCCTGAACAGAAGACTCATGTTGAGCTTCTGGATGGACGTCATGCGCCCCTTCTATAACGTTTCGTGCTGCAGCGGCAGCTCGCTCTACTTCTTGTCGTTGGTCACACATCCTGACCAAGATAAACATCGTTACTTAGCCACATAACCGCATATTATCGCAAACGCATATCGAATTAAACGCGCATCTCATCACATGCAAACACACCCGTATGACAGACTCACATCCTAGAGGGAAAGCTGAAAGTTTGAAAATCAAATGATTACGTAACAAAGACAAAACTCGAATCCTATATGCTGCAGTAGAATCCTAGAAAAATCTTAATCACATAACACTTAACAAAAGTAAGCAATGGTAACTGGACCATGCTCTGATACCAACATTGTCACGACCCAATCTCAGGGCCGAGACCGGCGCTAGGGAATGGGAGTGGTTGCTCCGAAACCCGTAGCAAACCTAAAATCGAAAAATAATTTTTCGCGAAACATAAACGTCATGCATGACATACATAGACACGTGTCATGCAGAAACACATGCCAGGCACACATATCCTCTGGCAATCACAAATATCACAACGCAGCAGGCGTAAAACATATATACTTTAAAACATTAAAGTTATATTTACAGAAAACTATACATTACAAGCTAACTTGCAAAATACTTATCTACTGCAGCTCTAAGAGTAAAGTACTGTTTCTTTACATACTCAAAAATACGGACTTCTGGAAGTAGGATAGAAGTCCGTTGCTTCAAAGCGTCTTTAACCTGAAAGAAAGTCTATGAGGGGTCAGTATATTGGGATATACTGAGTGAGTTCATACATTTACTAATAAGTATTCAAATAAAACATAAAACCGTAATCAATCATATGCAGCCAAGTACAGAATCCGATTGAAACCTTAATCCTCAAACATACTAATTAATCGATCAAACAACCCAATCATTAATATCAAATTGTGAGTCCGACTCACTGGTGGCCCAGCCACTAGATACGGGGACTCCAGACTACACTGTAGTCGAGTGCTCACTCGTATCAAAATCATATACCCAATCATAAATTTCATAATCATTATCAGCTCCCCGCTGAGTCATATCAAAACTGGTGATCACGCAGTCCTATTGTCGCCCAATAGGTAGCACGTTCCATCGGATCAATACTGGTTTCAAATCAAGTATATGCAATTCATAAAAAGAATTTGCATCGTAATCATGCAAAACAAACGTAAAGCAATATAAAATATTTACTTAAATAAATACTTTAAAAGCAAATCGTATAAACTCACAGAAAACGCTTATCAAAAATGCGTCGGGGCTTAGAACGTCAAGCTTCCCGAACTACTGGTCCAGCTGCTTCTTGCCTCGCCGGATCTAAAACAATTTTTAAAACATTTGACTTGTATTAGAATCCTATTCTAAGATTGACTCTAGACTCAAGACTCGACACGTTTTACTTTCATTAATCGTCGTGCTTCTCATGAATACTCCGATAAACGATATCTGGACCGTATATCATTTCTAATTCAACTCCCGTTTAACCTCATTAGGTTAACTATACACATTAATCGATCAATTACAATTCGATTTCTGATTCTACACGCGAATTCAGCTAATTCAA
The DNA here is from genome assembly GCF_937616625.2 of Mercurialis annua. Lineage (NCBI taxonomy): Eukaryota > Viridiplantae > Streptophyta > Magnoliopsida > Malpighiales > Euphorbiaceae > Mercurialis > Mercurialis annua. Next base: position 16,946,000 of record NC_065570.1, read on the forward strand.
TTGAGGTACGAAAAATCGGGGTGCGAGAATCGGAGGGTGCACGTTCGTGCAGGGGGGTGCACGTTCGTGCACCTTGATGGCACACGTTCGTGCACCTTGGTGCACGGTCGTGCACCATATATTGGTGCACGCTCGTGTACCTTGGTACACGTTCATGTACCATTAATGGTACACGTTCTTGTACCACAAGTGCACGATCCCCCGGAATCGATTTCCGGGGTTTCCGACCTGCTATAAACGTAAAAACGCTCCAAACTCAACCAAAACGCGTATTCTAAGCTCAAAACGCTATATATCAATCCTATACTCGATAAAACGATAATATCGTTTCGTGGCCTAAAACTTTGAATCGATATAACTCAAAATATATTTGTTTAAACAATAAAACGTCAAGCTTACCCTGATTACCCGTCGGAATACGATCGTTTGGAGTTATAGAACGTCGGAAACGGACGAGAAACGGAAACCGCGCGACGAATCGTACCTATCGCCGTTTAGGAACGAGAAAGGGAAAGAAAAGGATCTGATCATCTTAATTCCTTCCTTATGAAGGATTCTTATATATACTGGTTAATTTGCCATTTGGTCCTTGAAACTTTTCTAAAGTTTCAATTTAGTCCAAAACCTATCCGCGTCCAAATTTTAAACGATCTCCGATTGACTCGAAACTTTTACCACTAATAATATAAATTATTTCACGGACTTTGGCGAAATAATTTCCGTTATGAGATTTATAATTTATTTTATATTAATTTTCAAAGTTAAATCCTTAATTCCCGTAAAATCGCTTAATAAAATTATTCTAAATTCCCGATATAATTAAATTAAATTCTCCTTAATTTAATTTATCGGAAATCACGACACGTCTCCAATTCTTGATTGGGGTATTACACATCTCCAATTCTTGATTTTTGGAGGTTTTTATGTTAAAAAAACTAGTCTATTGTTTTAAACTCTTAGACCGCAGTAGAACTAGTATTTGTTTTGATTATCGTACTCTGAATTGTCGGATTGGTCCGATTATTTATTATTACCTTCGATATGTATACTCTGGATTTATCTCGTTATATATAAGGCATGCTGTTGAGACTCGGTTCAGCTGAGTATTTCAGATATTTAAGTTGTTTATATTAGAACTGTGATATAAATTGCTAGACTTAGGTTGGAGTCTCGGTTGCCCCCGAGCAGTGTTTCTGCAGGTTTATATGTTTGATTGTTTTCCGCGGGGCTTGCTACGGGTTTTGGTACGACCATACCCATATCCTAGCGCCGGTCGCGATCCATGAAATTGGGTCGTGACATATAATTACCCGAGTAATTATATTAATTAAATTTCTGAATTCACTTTCGTTTATAACATTTAATTACAATTCAAAATGAAATCCAAATTATTAGGTAATATAACTTTAGGGATTTACTTGATTTAGCCTAAACAATTAAATGATCAAAGTGTATATTTGACCATCTTGAACATTTCAAAACAAAAGGAACCCCCCGCCTAAGACTTTCTGCCATTAACGAACATTAGACCATCAATTCTTAAACAAAACCTTAGGATTTCATAATGGACCAAATCATGGCACTGAACACGTCAAACCCTTTCTCTTTTTCATGAGTTTCAATTATGAACAAAGAATTTAGAACAAATCAAGGCAACAATCAATGGCGGCAACAAAACAATGCATAGGCGATCAACACATCGGAGCAACTCAACTTGAACCACACGGAAATCAGGTTTAACAGTTAATGATGTTAATGATCATTAAAAGCAATCACAATCATGGCCCAAGTAATGGAAGTATTCGGCAGCAACTCACTTAGCAAGAAACAGACAATACAAACTAAAAATGATAAACCGTACGGCGATTGAAACGAGATCGATAGCGTACCGTTTAGCGTAAACGAGATAGGGGAACGTAGAAAATCGAGTCCACAACGTTTGAGATCGAACAGAATTAATTTTGATCTAGAAACAAGCAAGAACGATCAAAATTACGTAATGCCGTTCGAAAATAAAAACTGAAATTTGCAAACAACTTACCAATGAATTTTCTGTCAACTTCGGAAAAGATTTCGAACAGCGATTTCTCAGCGAAAATGGAAGGGAATGACGGCTACGGATTGTCTGATGTGTGGAGAATAGATTAGGGTAGAAAGTTTTGTATTTAACTAGGTCGGAATAGGTTAGAACAAGTGACCAAAGTGCCCCCTCACTCAGCTATTCAGTTCTCGAACGAGAACAGCCAAGCTGGGCTTGGTTCTCGTTCGAGAACTCCTGGTCTCGTACGAGACCAGGCCCTAAATATGATTCTCGTTCGAGAATCTTAATTCTCGAACGGGAATTGATCCAATTTCCTTTTTTTTTCTTTTTGATTTAAAAATATTAAATGGTTGAACCACAAATTAACCCACTCACGAACAAACACGAACCCGACCATTAACTTCGATTTTTACTTCAAAACGATCGGAAAAACGCTGAAAATTTACGGGGTATTACATTCTCCCCAACTAATTAAAAATTCATCCTCGAATTTAACACGATAAGCAATTAACACCAGACAACACGTAACATAAATAAAAATCGTAAAAATCACAGAAAATCAAGATATCGTACCTCACGGAAAAACAAAAGGATAGCGATTCCGCATATCCGACTCGGTCTCCCAAGTACATTCTTCAACCGAATGATTGCGCCAGAGAACCTTAACCATCGGAATCTCCTTGTTCCGCAATTTACGCACTTGCGTATCAACAACCTCAACTGGCTGTTCCTCATATGACATCTCCTGGTCAATCTCAACACTCTGAGGCACAATCACGTGCGAAGGATCAGAAATGCACTTTCTCAACATAGAAACATGAAACACAAGATGTACTAACGACATGTCTGGCGGTAGTACCAGACGGTAAGCCACAGCTCCAATCCTCTCTGAAATCTCATAAGGACCAATATACCTCGGTGCCAACTTTCCCTTGACACCAAAACGAACCACGCCTTTCATAGGCGAAACCCGAAGAAACACAAAATTACCAACATGAAACTTAATGTCTTTCCTCTTCAGATCAGCATAACTCTTATGCCGACTAAAAGCAGTCTCTAACCTCCATTTGATCAACGGTACCTTCTCTGAGGTAATCTGAATAATCTCTGCTCCTGAGAGTTTACGCTCTCCAACCTCCTCCCAATAGATAGGAGATCTACACTTGCGCCCGTACAAAGCCTCATACGGCGCCATCTCGATACTCGCGTGGTAACTGTTGTTATAAGAAAACTCAATCAACGGCAGATGAGTATCCCAGCTACCCTGAAAATCGAGAACACACATCCTGAGCATATCCTCCAATGTCTGAATAGTCCTCTCAGACTGACCGTCAGTCTAAGGATGAAAAGCTGTACTAAAATCCAACCAAGAACCCAAGGATTCCTGTAACGCTTTCCAGAACCTCGAAGTAAACACAGAACCTCTGTCTGAAACAATGGAAACCGATACACCATGCAAACTGACAACCCTGTCGATGTACAACTGAGCCAACCTCGAAGCAGTATACGAAACCTTAATCGAAAGGAAATGAGCTGACTTAGTCATACGGTCAACTATCACCCAGATGGAATCGTATCCCTGTCGAGTACGTGGTAAACCAACCATAAAATCTATGGCAATCCGCTCCCACTTCCACTCTGGAATAGGTAGTGGCTGCAGATAGCCAAAAGGTCTCTGATGCTCCAGCTTCACCTGCTGGCACGTCAGACACTTAGAAACATACTCAGCGACATCCTTTTTCATCCCGCTCCACCAGTAGGTACCCTTAAGATCATGGTACATCTTAGTAGAACCCGGGTGAGCACTATAAGCAGATTTGTGCGCTTCTTCCAGAATCTGGTCTCTCAAACCATCTGAATCTGGAACAAACAATCTCGAAACATGTCTCAGAACACCATCCACAAAAGTAAACTAAGAATTACAGTCCTGGTGAACCTCCTCAATAATCCGTTTCAACTGTGGATCCTCAGCTTGTAAAGCTTTGATCCGATCAATCAAAACAGGATGCACTTGCAACTGTGCCAACAAACAACCGGCCTGAGAAACCTGAAAACCATAGCCTGAAGCTATCAAACTGTGCCACTCTTTAACCATGGGTGTACGCCCAATCTCAGAAATATGAGCCAAACTGCCCAAAGAATTGCGACTCAACGCATCGGCTACCACATTAGCCTTACCAAGATGGTACTGAATAGTACAGTCGTAGTCTTTCAGCAATTCTAGCCACCTCCTCTGTCTCAAGTTCAATTCTCTCTGATCAAAGATATACTTCAGACTCTTATGATCACTGAAAATCTCACAAGTAGCACCATACAAATAATGTCTCCAGATTTTCATTGCAAAAACCACAGCTGCCAACTCTAAATCATGCGTAGGGTAATTTACCTCATGCTTCTTCAACTATTTGGAAGCATAGGCAATCACCTATCCATGTTGCATCAGAACGCAACCAAAACCAATCCGAGACGCATCACAATACACTGTGAAACCGTCAATGCCATAAGGCAATGCCAAAACCGGAGCTTTAGTCAAAATCTCCTTGAGTTTCTCAAAACTCGCCTCGCACTTGTCAGTCCACTCAAACTTAACACCATTCTGTGTTAGTTTAGTTAACGGTGCAGATATTCTGGAGAAATCTTGCACGAACCGACGATAGTAGCCATCTAAACCCAGAAAACTCCTAATCTCGGTAACTGACCTCGGCCGCTGCCAATCGATAACCGCCTCAATCTTCTTCGGGTCAACCTTGATCCTATCTTTCGACACTACGTGTCCTAGAAAGGTAACCTGATCCAACCAGAACTCACATTTTGAGAACTTAGCATACAATTGATGCTCACGCAACGTCTGTAGTATAGTCCTCAAATGATAAGCATGCTCCTCCTCACTCCGAGAATAGATCAAAATGTCATCAATGAAAACGATAACGAATTGATATAAAAACGGCTTGAACACTCTGTTCATCATATCCATAAACGCTGCTGGTGCATTCGTCAGACTAAAGGAGTCTTAGGCACATTTACATCATGGATCCGAAGATGATGATACCCAGATCTCAAATCAATCTTGGAAAACCACTTTGCACCCTGCAACTGGTCAAACAAATCATCGATGCGAGGAAGAGAATATTCGTTCTTGATAGTAGCCTTGTTCAAATGTCTGTAGTCGATACACAGTCGAAAGGAACCGTCTTTCTTCTTCACAAACAGAACTGGAGCACCCCATGGAGAAGTACTCGGTCTGATGAACCCGCTATCCAACAACTCTTGTAACTGGTCCTTCAACTATTTCAGCTCTGCATGAGCCATACGATACGGCGGTATCGAAATCGGAGCTGTGCCAGAAACCACATCAATGCAAAATTCAATCTCACGGTCAGGTGGTAATCCAGGCGATTCCTCTGGAAACACATCAGTGAACTCATTCACTATCGGAACACTATGCATGTCACCACTATCAGCCTCCACATCACGAACCACAGCAAGAAAACTCTGGCAACCCATGCCTAACATCCGCTTCGCCTTGATGGCGGAAATCAGATTCTTAGGTGTCTCTGCCTTTTCTCCCTGAAAGGAAAAAGGTAGATAACCTGGAATCCTGAACTCGACTGACTTCCCTCGACAGTCAATAGAAGCATAATACAGACTGTGTAAACGCATGTCTCTGCTGTTGGTAAGATGACTGCGCCACACTGGAGTTAGAAATCTGCTGCCCAGGTGTCGGACACTCCTGGAAAAATGACCCAGCTGGCCACAAGAGAAACAACCTCTAGGAGCTAACTGACACTGACCATAGTGCATGCGTCTGCAATTTTGGCAAAACGGAATGTTCGATCCACCACTGTACCCGCGTCCTAAACCACGGTTACTCCCACTCCTACTAGAAATGTATGGAGCACTCCTAGTACTATGCCTCCCCTTGTTGTGCGTACGGCGACTCCCCCTATTGGCCTGAGAAGAGCCACTATTGTAGTTTCCACTACCATGCTGCGTTGGGGCATGTTGCCCCCCACTAGGAAGATCATTCTTTCCCTTCTGATTCTGGAAAGGGTCAGAGATCGTCCCAAACTGAATCAACGAATTTTCCATCCGTCGAGCACTATCCACTACCCGAGCAAACTCCATGTCTGTCCCTATCAGCAAAGGGAGAAACTCCGAGCCTAAACCCCTAACATAGCGATCGTTCACTCGCCCTCGATCACCCTGTAGATCTGTAGCAAACCGCCCCAAACGGACAAACTCTGTAGTGTAGTGTGTCATTGATCTGTCCCCTTTCTTCAAATTTAGCAGCTTTTCTCTGAAATTCTCAGTAACAGAGAAGGGTAGATAGTAACCTCTGAGCCTGTTCACAAAATCAGCCCAAGACAATGCAGCCATCTCTGGCTTGATGTTATCGCGAAACCAGTCCTTAGCTGGACCCTTCAGCGACATCTCCACAAGCATCACGGATTGACGATTAGTAGCTTGAATTCTCTGACTATTGTACTCAAACTCTTCCAAAAAGTCAAGAGCATCCCCAGTACCATCAAAAGAAGTCGAATTCAACTTTGTGTAGGTCATCACCATCTCTTTGTCTGTCGGAATGTGACCGACACCATCAAGTCCACCCATACCAGCTACAGCACCAGCCTGAGGTTGCTGTTGCTGCGCTAAATGACCCAGTACAGTACACTGATTTTGCAGAAGAGCCTGGTTGTTCTGCATTTCCATAATGCCAGCCAAGAAAGTGGTGAAGTCGAACGCCTGCATGTTAGGTGCCTGTTGCACCTCCGGTGCATGCTGCACATTCGGTGCCTGAACACCTGCTGCACCACGTCCTCTAGCTCCACCTCTACCAGCACCAGCTCCTCTGCCTCTACCTCTACCTCTGCCAGCACCTCTACCACGTCCAGCATTGGCCGGAACTGGTGGTACGTTCTGATCGACTTCTATGGAAATCGCATCATCAGCCTCAGCTTCTTGCTCTGCCGCAGCACGAGCACGAGTACGAACAACGTTGTCCATATCCTAAGGATTGAACAAAAACAATTTAAATAACACATAATTCATACCCAAGTATGAAACAAAACAAGTAACAATTTGGATTTCCTGAGAAATCAACAGAAATAAAATATTCACCCAAGTGAAACAATATCAATAATTACAAGCATCAAATCAACATATAATGACTGACTCGACGCAATCCTATTGGTGTAGGTAGAATGTTTTAAAAATCAAAAGATGACGTTTTTAAAGACATGACAGAAACCTATATCCGCAGTAGTTCCTAAGACACAACCATACTTAACAGAGTAAACACATAGCAAGAAAATGACCTTGGTTTGAAACCAAAGCTCTGATACCAAGTTTGTCACGACCCATTTTCATGAATCGCGACCGGCGCTAGGGTATGGGTAATGTAGTACCAAAACCCTAGCTAGCCTTTCAATTAACATACAAACACATAAACCTGCAGAAAACCAATGCTCGGGGGAAACCGAGACTTCAGCCTAAATCTAGCAGTTATAATATACAACAATTAAAATAACATGTTTTCCAATAATAGTATTAATTCGGTTTAACATAAATAATTCTGAATAATAATATAGCATGCCAAAGCAATAATAATCCAGTCGGACCGATCCGACAATAACTAAAATAAAATAAAGACGTCTAGTCAACTACTGCGGTCTAAGAATAAAACAGTTGATAGTTCTACTAAAATAAATGGAACCTCCGAAGAAAAGTAAATGCGGAGATCACCAAACTCTCTCAGATCATAACGCTGGGAAAAATTGGGAAAACAACGGGGTCAGATATACTGAGATGTGTTTATACCACTATCTACATTTATTAAGTGGAAAACCTTTAAAACCGTTTAAAACATTTAATAACGATGTTACGAATAATAGTTGGAACCCTAATCCACAATTCTAAATAATAAACATAATCAAATAGGCCTGGTCCCGAGAGCTGAGCTACACCGAGTTACCACTGACCACACTTTACCATATCCAGAGTCCCGAGAGCTGTGCTACACCGAGTTACTCTATTTGGTCCCGAGAGCTATGCTCACACCGAGTTACCACATTACCATAAATACCTTACCCAGATCATTACCGGTGCGCACGCACTCCTAATGATGCCCATTAGGTAACATGTTCCAACTAAGAGCCATAATATAAAAACAGTTTGAAATATACGTACAGTATATATATTTAATATTAAAATAACAATTTACTTAATAATGCGGTAAATAGTAAGTACAAACTCACTACTTGCTAATCCACGTGATAACCAGCAAGCAACTAATCCTTGTTTGCCTCTGAAGCACGAACAGTAGACGGGTCTAGACAAATAAAATAATTATTAAAAACAGACCCTAACTCTAGAGAGTAATAGACACCACATATGACTAGCACAAATAACACGTCGGAATAAAACAAGCCAGAACACACAAAAATACCCATTAGGTAATAAAGCCCAATTAATATATGTCTATTGAGTTCTCGCTTTAAAATCCAATTTATAAATATTATTTAATACTCTTTAAATAATAATTAATTTCCAAATAGTGGATTAGCCGAGTTATCATTAACTACCAAGCTAACCTCACTTGTCAGGTGACCCAAGTCTAACCCGACTCAAAATATTTATCAATATAAACCCGAGTTTATATTTATAAAATAATTCAATAAAATAATAATCCATTTTAAAAGTAGAACTCAATAACTTCAATTTCAAGTAACCCAAGTTACAACCCAAAAATCTAATCATTTGAAGTTTATAAAAATTTAGGGGCTAAACTGTACTTTAGCCAATTAGGGACTAAACTATACTTTAGCCAATTAGGGACTAAACTGTACTTTTGCCAATTTGATATTTAAAATCAAATTAATTACTTTTGTTCATAATCAATGCAAAATATAACGTTACTTTTAAGTTATAAAACGTTTAGGGACCAATTTGTAATTTAGCCACATTATACGTCAAAAAGATATTCAAGTCAAATATAATTACCCGTAGCAAGCCTCGCGGAAAACAATCAAACATATAAACCTGCAGAAACACTGCTCGGGGGCAACCGAGACTCCAACCTAAGTCTAGCAATTTATATCACAGTTCTAATATAAACAACTTAAATATCTGAAATACTCAGCTGAACCGAGTCTCAACAGCATGCCTTATATATAACGAGATAAATCCAGAGTATACATACCAAAGGTAATAATAAAATAATCGGACCAATCCGACAATTCAGAGTTCGATAATCAAAACAAATACTAATTCTACTGCGGTCTAAGAGTTTAAAACAATAGACTAGTTTTTTTAAAATAAAAACCTCCAAGAATCAAGAATTGGAGATGACCAATCTTTTAAGTCATAAACCTGGAAAAAATTGGGAAAACAACGGGGTCAGATATACTGAGATGAGTTCGCAATACTATTTACATTTATTAAGTTTAAAACCCTTAAATCAAAACATTTTATACTAATATAGTATGATTGTGGAAATACAGTATTGAAATGATCCCAACGTGAGTATGACATATCATACCGAAAAATAAACCCAGAGGGGACGGGAACAAATCCTCGTCAAATTATATACCAGCGTAAGCAAGACTTTAGTCTACCAATTCTCAGAGTACTTACCGGTGCACATAGTCTCGATACAAGCCTATCGAGTAGCTCGTTTTAATCTAGATCCATAATCGCTTAAAACAGTTCAAAAGCATTTATAATACTAAAATAAAATGCGGTACTTAATAAGGCGGTAAATAGCACTACAAACTCACTACTTGCTTATCCACGTAAATCTTGGCAAACAGCTAACCATGGGTAGAAATCGAAGCACGAACAGTCAACCGGTCTAAAATAATATAATAAGCTAAAATCTGAACAACCCATAACTCTAAGATTACTAGACATCATATAGGACTAGCATCTTAACACCACCAAAGATCAACATTCGAAATACGGTAATCTCAAAGCCAATGTACTTATATCCAACAAATATAATAATTAGCTAAGCTTAGGTGAGTTCTCGTTTTAATGAAAATCCAGAGTAATATAATTCAAACAACATCTTTCGAAATCTAAGAAATCCCAGAGTAGTGTGTTAGCCATATATCAACTATATGCTCGACACAACATGTTGGGCGACACAAATCTAACCCGACCCAACCAGAGTAAAATCCAAAGTTAAATCCTTAATAACCAAACCAATGTATTTGAAACAAGAACTCACTATAAGCTTTATCTAAAACAATTATATTAATTAAATTTCTGAATTCGCTTTCGTTTATAACATTTAATTACAATTCAAAACGAAATCCAAATTATTAGGTAATATTTAACTTTAGGGATTTACTTGATTTAGCCTAAACAATTAAATGATCAAAGTGTATATTTGACCATCTTCAACATTTCAAAACAAAAGGAACCCCCCCCCCCCCGTCTAAGCCTTTCTGCCATTAACGAACATTAGACCATCAATTCTTAAACAAAACCTTAGGATTTCATAATGGACCAAATCATGGCACTGAACACGTCAAACCCTTTCTCTTTTTCATGAGTTTCAATTATGAACAATGAATTTAGAACAAATCAAGGCAACAACCAACGGCGGCAACAAAATAATGCAACGACAATCAACACATCGGAGCAACTCAACTTGAACCACACAGAAATCAGGTTTAACAGTCAAGGATGTTAATGATCATTAAAAGCAATCACAATCATGGCCCAAGCAATGGAAGTATTCGGTAGCAACTCACTTAGCAAGAAATAGACAATACAAACTAAAAACGATAAACCGTACGGCGATTGAAACGAGATCGATAGTGTAAACGAGATAGGGGAACGTAGAGAATCGAGTCCACAACGTCTGAGATTGAACATAATCAATTTCGATTTAGAAACGAGCAAGAACGATCAAATTACATAATGCCGTTCGAAAGTAAAAACTGAAATTTGCAAACAACTTACCGATGAATTTTCTGTCAACTTCGGAAAAGATTTCGAACAACTATTTCTCAGCGAAAATGGAAGGGAATGACGACTACGGATTGTCTTATGTGTGGAGAATAGATTATGGTAGAAAGTTTCGTATTTAACTAGGTCGGAATAGGTTAGAACAAGTGACGAAAGCGCCCCCTCACTCAGCTATTCAGTTCTCGAACGAGAACAGCCAAGCTAGGCTTGGTTCTCGTTCGAGAACTCCTGGTCTCGTACGAGACCAGGTCCTAAATATGATTCTCGTTCGAGAATCTTAATTCTCGAACGGGAATTGATCCAATTTCCTTTTTTTTTCTTTTTGATTTAAAAATATTAAATGGTTGAACCACAAATTAACCCACTCACGAACCAACACGAACCCGACCATTAACTTCGATTTTTACTTCAAAACGATCGGAAGATTTTGTCGGAAAAGCGCTGAAAATTTACGGGGTATTACATTCACCCTTTTAGTGATTTAAGCCAAACATTTAAAACATTACAAAACAAATCCAAATGGTTAAAACATTCTGTAACTAATCCTAACGTTTCGCTTTTTTAGCGATTTAAGCCAAACGTTTAGAATGGTGCGAAACCAATCCAAACGTTTAAAATATTGCGAAACAAATTGAAAAGTTTCGTGTTTTTAGAGGTTTAAGCAAAACGATTACAAACATTACGAAACAAATCCAAACGTTTCACTTTTTTAGCGATTTAAGCCAAATGTTTAAATCGTTACAAAACCATTCCAAACGTTTAAAATATTACTAAACAAACCATAACGTTTCACCTTTCTAGCCATTTAAGCCAAACGTTTAAAACATTACGAAACAAATCCTAATGTTTCACCTTTTTAGCGATTGAAGCCAAAACGTTTACAGATATTACTAAAGAAATACAAACGTTTCACCTTTTTAGCGATTTTAGTAAAACATATAAAACATTACGAAACCAATCAAAACGTTTGAATTTTTACTAAACAAATCCAAACGTTTCTCCTAATTAGAGATTTAAGCCAAAATTTACAAACATTACGAAACAAATCCAAACATTACACCTTGTTAGTAATTTAAGCCAAACGTTTATAACGTTAGGAAGGCAATCCAAACGTCACAAAACAAATCCAAACGTTTCGTCTTTTTAGAGATTTAAGAGAAACATTGACGTGCGTTACAAAACAAATCCAAACGTTTCACCTTTTTAGCGATTTAAGCCAAACATTTACAAACATAATGAAACAAATCCAAACATTTCACCTTTTTGGCGATTTAAGCCAAACGATTAAAACGTTACGAGACCAATCCAAATGTTTAAAACGTTACGAAAGAAATGTTTCACCTTTTTAGTGATTTAAGCGAAACGTTTACAAAAGTTACAAAACAAATTCTAACGTTACACCTTTTTAGCAATTTAAGCCAAACGTTTAAAACGTAACGAAACAAATGCTAAACCTTTTTCGCGATTTAAGCTAAACGTTTAAATCGTTGCAAAACAAATCCTAATGTTTCCCTTTTTAGAGGTTCAAGCCAAATGTTTATAACGTTACGAATGAAATCCTAACGTTTCAACTTGTTAGTGATTTAAGCCAAACGTTTAAAACGTTACGGAACCAATCCATACGTTTAAAACATTACGAAACAAATCAAAACGTTTAAAACTTTACAAAACAAATCCTAACATTTCACCTTTTTAGAAATTTTAGCCAAACGTTTAAAACCTTACGAAACAAATCCTAGCATTTCACCCTTTTATCGATAGAAGCGAAACGTTTAAAATATTTCAAAACAAATCCTACTGTTTCACCTTTTTAGCGATTTAAGCCAAACGTTTAAAACGTTTCGAAACAAATCCAAACGTTTCACCTTCTTAGTGATTTAAGCAAAACGTTTAAAACGTTACGAAACAAATCCAAACGTTTAAAATGTTACGAAAGAAATTCTAGAGTTTTACCATTTTAGCGATTTAAGCCAAACATTTAAAACATTTCGAAACAAATCCAAACGTTTCACCTTTTTAGCGATTTAAGCTAAACGTTTAAAACGTTGCGAAACCAATCCAAACGTTTAAAACATTACGAGTCCAATCCAAATGTTTAAAATATTACGAAACAAATCTAAACAATTCACCTTTTTAGCGATTTAAGCAAAACGTTTACAAACACTACGAAACAAATCCAAAGGTTTGACCCTTTTAGCGATTTAAGCCAAACGTTTAAAACATTACCAAATAAATCTAAATGTTTCACCTTTTTAGCGATTAAAGCAAAACGTTTACAAATGTTACAAAACAAATCCAAACGTTTCACCTTTTTAGCGATTTAAGCCGAATATTTAAAATGTTATGAAACCAATCCAAACGATTAAAACGTTACGAAACAAATCTAAACGTTTCACCTTTTTAGCGATTTAAACCAAATGTTAAAAATATTACGAAACCAATCCACAAATTAAAAATATTACGAAACCAATCCACACGTTTCAGACATTACAAAATAAATCCAAAAGTTTAAAACGTTACAAAACAAATTCAAACGTTTCACCTTTTTAGCTATTTAAGCCAAACGTTTACAAATGATACCAACAAAATCCAAATATTTAAAATATTACGATAGAAATCCAAACGTTTCACCTTATTAGAGATATAAGCCAAACGTTTACAAACGTTACAAAACAAATTCAAACGTTTCACCTTTTTACCGATTTAAGCCAAATGTTAAAACGTTAGGAAACCAATTCAAACGTTTGAAACGTTACGAAACAAATCTAAACGTTTCATCATTTTAGAGATTTAAGCCTACAGTTTACAAACGTTACGAAGCAAATCCAAACGTTTCACCTTTTTGGCGATTTAAGCCAAACGTTTAAAACGTTGCGAAAACAATCCAAACGTTTAAAACGTTACAAAATAAATCCAACCGTTTCACCATTTTAGCGATTTAAGCCAAATGTTTACAAACGTTACGAAACAAATCCAAATTTTTCTTCTTTTTTAGCGATTTAAGCCAAACGTTAAAAACGTTACGAAACAAATCCTAACGTTTCACCTTTTTAGCGATTTAAGCCAAACATTGAGAATGTTACGAAACCAATCAAAACATTTAAAACGTTACGAAACAAATCCAAACGTTTTGCCTTTTTAGCGATTTATGCCAAACGTTTACAAACGTTACGAAACAAATCCAAATGTTTAACCTTTTTAGCAAGTTAAGCCAAACGTTTAAAACGTTACAAAACCAATCCAAACGTTCAAAACATTACGAAACCAATCCAAACATTTCCCCTTTTTAGCGATTTAAGGCAAACTTTTACAAACCTTACGAAACAAATCCAAACGTTTCACCTTTTTAGTAATTTAAGTCAAATGTTAACAAACATTACAAAACAAATCCAAACGTTTCACCTATTCAGCGATTTAAGCAAAACATTTAAAACGTTATGAACCCAATCCTAACGTTTGAAACGTTACGAAATAAATCCACATGTTTCACCTTTTTCACGATTTAAGCCAAACATTTACAAACGTTACGAAACAAATTCAAACGTTTCACCTTTTTAGCGATTTAAGCCAAACGTTTAAAAAGTTACAAAACAAATCCAAACGTTTAAAACGTCATGAAACAAATCCAAACGTTTCACCTTTTTAGCGATTTAAGCCAAACATTTACAAACGTTACGAAATAGATCCAAACGTTTCACCTTTTTTGTGATTTAAGCCACACATTTTCAAACATTACAAAACAAATCCAAACATTTCACCTTTTTAGCGATTTAGGCCAAACCTTTAAAATGTTACGAGACCAATCCAAATTTTTAAAACGTTACGAAACAAATCGAAACGTTTCACCTTTTTAGTGATTAAGCCAAACGTTTACTAACGATACAAAAAAATCCTAACGTTTCCCATTTTTAGCAATTTAAGCCAAACATTTAAAACGTTACGAAACTGATCCAAACGTTCAAAATGTTACGAAACTAATCCTATCGTTTCATCTTTTTAGCCATTTAAGCCAAATGTTAAAAACGTTATGAAACACATCCTAACGTTTCAACTTTTTATCAATTTAGACAAACGTGTAATAGGTTACGAAACAAATCCTAAACCTTTTTAGCTATTTAAGCCAAACGTTTAAAACATTACGAAACAAATCCTAACATTTCACCTTTTTAGCGATTCAAGCCAAACGTTAAAAACGTTAGAAAGAAATCATAATGTTTCACCTTTTTAGCTATTTTTGCTAAACATTTAAAACATTACGAAACCAATCCATACGTTTAAAACGTTACGAAACAAATCCGAATGTTTAAAACGTTACGAAAAAAATCCTAACATTTCACCTTATTAGCGATTTAAGCCAAACGTTTAAAACGTTAGGAAACAAATCCTAACATTGCACCTTTTTAGCGATTTAAGCCAAAATTTTAAAACGTTACGAAACAAATCCTAACGTTTCAGCTTTTTAAAGATTTAAGCCAAACGTTTAAAACATTTTGAAACAAATCCAAGCGTTTCACCTTCTATGTAATTTAAGTCAAACGTTAAAAATGTTATGAAACAAATCCAAACATTGAAAATGTTACGAAACAAATCCAAACGTTTCACCTTTTTCCTATTTAAGCCAAAGGTTAAAAAACATTATGAAACAAATTCAAGCGTTTCACCTTTTTAGCGATATAAGCCAAATGTTTAAAACGTTATGAAACCAATCCAAACGTTTAAAACGTTACGAAAAAAATCCTAACGTATTACCATTTTAGCGATTTAAGCCAAACGTTTAAAATATTTTGAAAAAACTCCAAACGTTTCCCTTTTTTAGCGATTTAAGCCCAACGTTTAAAACGATACATAACCAATCCAAACGTTTAAAACGTTACGAAAAAAATCCAAACATTTCACCTTTTTAGCAATTTATGCCAAACGTTTAAAACGTTACGAAACCAATCCAAATGTTTAAAACGTTACGAAACAAATCCTAACATTTTACCATTTTAGCGATATAAGCCAAACATTTAAAACATTTTTAAACTAATTTAAACGTTTCTTCTCTTTAGTGATTTAAGCCTAACATTTAAGACATTACGAAAGCAATCCAAACGTTTAAAACGTTACGAAACAAATCTAAATGTTTCATCATTTTAGCGATTTAAGCCAAACGTTTAAAACATTTCAAAACAAATCCAAATGTTTCACCTTTTTAGCGATTTAATCCAAACGTTAAAAACATTACAAAACAAATTCAAACGTATTAAACTTTACGAAATCAATCCAAACGTTCAAAACGTTACGAAACAAATCCTAACGTTTTACTATTTTAACGATTTAAGCAAAACGTTTAAAATATTTCAAAACGAATCGAAACATTTCACCTTTTTAACAATTTAAGCTAAACATTTAAAACGATACGAAACCAATAAAAAGTTTCACCTTTTTAGCGATTAAAGCAAAACGTTTACAAACGTTACGAAACAAATCCAAATGTTTCACTTTTTTAACAAATCCAAAATAAATCCCACCGTTTCACTTTTTTAGAGATTTAGGCTAAACGTTTACAAACATTACGAAACATATCCAAACGTTTCTTGTTTTTAGCGATTTAATCCTAACGTTTAAAACGTTACAAAATAAATCCTAACGTTTCACCTTTTTAGCGATTTAAGTCAAACGTTTAAAACATTACGAAACCAATCCAATCGTGTAAAAAAGTTACGAAACCAATCCAAACGTTTCGCCTTTTAAGCGATTTATGCCAAAAGTTTACAAACTTTATGAAACTAATCGAAGCGTTTCACATTTTTAGCGATTTAAGCCAAACATTTAAACATTACAAAACCGAGCCAAACGTTCAAAACGTAACGAAAAAAATCCAAACGTTTCGTCTATTTAGCGATTTAAGCCAAATGTTTAAAACGTTACGAAACAAATTCTAACATTTTGCCTTTTTAGTAAATTAAGCCAAACGTTTAAAACGTTGCGAAACAAATCAGAAACCTTTTTAGTGATTTAAGCCAAATATTTAAAACGTTACAAAACAAATCCCAACGTTTCACCTTTTTAGAGATTCAAGTTAAACGTTTAAAATGTTACGAAAGAAATCCTAACATTTCTCCTTTTTAGCGATTTAAGCCAAACGTTTAAAAAGTTACGAAACCAATCCAAACATTTAAAATGTTACAAAATAAATCCTAACATTTCATCTTTTTAGCGATTTAAGCTAAACGTTCAAAACATTACCAAACAAATCCTAACATTTCACCTGTTTAGAGATTTAAGTCAAATCTTTACAAACATTTCGAAACAAATCCAAACGTTTCACCTTTTTAGCGATTTAAGCAAAACGTTTAAAAAACATTACAAATCCATTCCAAACGTGAAAACATTTCTTAAAAATCCAAACGTTTCACCTTTTTGGCGATTTAAGCAAACATTTACAAACTATATGAAATAAAACCAAACGTTTCACCTTTGAAGAGATATAAGCCAAATATTTAAAAGGGTTAATTGCAAATTTATACACGAAGTTTACCCTAATTTGCAATTACAACATAAACTTTGAAACTTGACAATGTTAGTAACCAACTTTACACTTTTGGAAAATTGATACACCAAACACGAAAAACACTAACGTGGACATTGTAATATACCACCATGTGTCGTTGCGTGATTGGTCAGTGTAACAATTTGCCAAAAAATGTAAGTTGGTTACTGACAATGCCAAGTTTCAAAGTTTATGTTGTAATTGCAAATTAGGGTAAAGTTCGTGTATGCATTTGCAATTAACCCTATTTAAAACGTTACGAAACCAATCTAAACGTTTAAAACATCACGAAACAAATCCAAACGTATCGCCTTTTTAGCGATTTAAGCCACTCATTCACAGACGTTACGAAACAAATCCAAATGTTTCACCTTTTTAGCGATGCAAGTCAAACGTTTAAAACGTTACGAAAGAAATCCTAACGTTTCTCCTTATTGGCGATTTAAGCTAAACGTTTAAAACGGTATGAAATCAATCCAAACATTTAAAATGTTACGAAACAAATCCTAACATTTCACCTTTTTAGCGATTTAAGCCAAACATTCAAAACGTTACAAAACAAATCCAAACATTTCACATTTTTAGCGATTTAAGCCAAAACTTTGTAACGTTACGAAACAAATCCTAATGTTTCCACCTTTTGAGTGATTTAAGGCAATCGTTTAAAACGTGTCAAAACAAATCAAAACATTTCAACCTCTTAAAGATTCAAGCCAGACGTTTAAAACATTACGAAAACAATCCAAACATCTAAAATGTTACGAAATAAATCCAAACATTTCACCTTTTTACCCATTTAAAACGTTTACAAACCTTATGAAAAAAATCCAAACGTTTCACCTTTTTAGCAATTTAAGCCAAACTTTTAAAACGTTACGAAACCAAACCAAACTTTTAAAATATAACGAAACAAATTCAAACGTTTCCCCTTTTTAGCGATTAAGCCAAACGTTTAAAAACGTTACAAAACAAATCCAAACGTTTCACCTTTTTGGCGATTTAAGCCACACGTTTAAAACGTTACGAAAAAAATCTAAACGTTTCACCTTTTTGGCGATTAAAGCCAAACGTTTACAAACGTTACGAAACAAATCCAAACGTTTCACGTTTTTCGCGATTTAAGACAAACATTTCAAAGGTTATGAAACCAATCCAAACGCTTAAAACGCTACGAAACAAATCCAAGCGTTTCACCTTTTTAGCTAATTAAGCCAAACGTTTCACCTCTTTGGAGATTTAAGCCATACGTTTACAAACGTTACGAAACAAAATCCAAATGTTTCACCTTTTTAGAGATTTAAGCAAAACATTTAAAATGTGACGAAACCAATTCAAATGTTTAAAACGTTACGAAACAAATCAAACGTTTCAACTTTCTAGCTATTTAAGCCAAATGTTTACAAACGTTACGAAAAACCCAAACGTTTCAACTTTTTATCAATTTAAGCCAAACGTTTAAAATGTTACGAAACAAATACAAACGTTTAAAACGTTAGAAAACATATCCAAACATTTCACCTTTTTAGAGATTTAAGCCAAACGTTTACAAACGATATGAAATAAATCCATACATTTCACCTTCATAGCGATTTAAGCCGAACGTTTAAAACGTTACGAAACAAATCCAAACGTTTCACCTTTTTAGAGATTTAAGCCAAACGTTTAATAACATTACGAAATAATCCAAACGTTTCCCCTTTATAACGATATAAGACAAACGTTTACAAATGTTACGAAAAAAATCCAAACGTTTCACCTTTTTACCGATTTAAGCCAAACGTTTAAAAACTTTACGAAACAAATCCAAACGTTTGCCCTTTTCAGCGATTTAGGCCAAACGTTTAAAATGTTACGACACCAATCCAAACGTTTAATACGTTACGAAACAAAGCCAAACGTTTCACCTTTTTAGCGATTTAAGCCAAACGTTTCCTAACGTTTCGAAACAAATCCAATCATTTCTCCTTTTTAGCGATTTAAGCCAAACGTTTAATACGTTACGAAACCAATCCAAACGTTTAAAACATTACGAAATAAATCCAAAAGTTTTCCCTTTTTAGCGATTTCAGCCAAACGTTTACAGACGTTACTAAACTAATCCTAACGTTATACCTTTTTATCAATTTAATCCAAATGTTTAAAAACATTACGAAACCAATCCAAACATTTTAAACATTACGAAACAATTCGAAACGTTTTCCTTTTTAGCGATTTAAGCCAAACGTTTACAAATGCTAAAAAATAAATCCAAACGTTTCCCCTTTCTTGGATTTAGGCCAAACGTTTAAAATGTTACGAAACCAATCCAAATGTTAAAAATATTACGAAAAAAATCCAAATGTTTTAAACTTTACGAAACAAATCCTAACCTTTCACCTTTTTAGCAATTTAAGCCAAACATTTAAAACGATACGAAGCAAATACTAACCTTTAACCTTTTTTATCGATTAAAGCCAATCGTTTTACACGTTACGAAACAGAAATTCTAACGTTTCACCTTTTTAGAGATTTTAGCTAAACGTTTAAAACGTTTCGAAAGAAATCCATACGTTTCACCTATTAAGCGATTTAAGTCAAACGTTTACAAACGTTATGAAACAAATCTAATCATTTCCCCTTTTTAGCGATTTAATCCAAACGTTTGAAAGTTACGAAACAAGTCCTAATGTTTCACCTTTTTAGGATTTAAGCCAAAAGTTTACAAATGTTACGAAATAAATCCAAACATTTCCCCTTTTTAGCGATTTAAGCGAAACGTTTAAAACGTTATGATAACAATCCAAACGTTTCAAACGTTACGAAACAAATCCAAACATTTCACCTTTTCGGCGATTTAAGCTAAACGTTTTCGTAAGGAAACAAATCCAAATGTTTCACCTTATTAACGATTAAAGTCAAACGTTTAAAACGTTACAAAACCAATCCAAATGTTAAAAACGTTAAGAAAAAAATCCTAACATTTCCCCTTTTTAGAGATTTAAGCCAAATGTTTGAAACATTACGAAACTAATCCTAATGTTTCACCTTTTTAGCGATTAAAGCCAAATGTTTAAAACGTTACGAAATAAATCCAAAAGTTTCACCTTTTTAGCGATTTAAGCCAAACATTTAAAACGTTACTAAACCAATCCAAACGTTTAAAAAGTTGCAAAACAGTTTCACCTTTTTAGCGATTTAAGCCAAACATTTACAAACGTTACGAAACAAATCCAAACCATTTCCCCTTATTAGCGATTTATGCCAAGGGTTTAAAACATTACGAAACAAATCCTAACGTTTTACCTTTTTAGCGATTTAAGCCAAAGGTTTACTAACTCTACGAAACAAATCCAAACGTATAACCTTTTTAGCGATTTAAGCCAAACATTTATAAACGTTACGAAACAAATCCAAACGTTTCACGTTTTTAGCAATATAAGACAAACATTTAAAACGTTTCAAAGCCACTACAAACGTTTAAGACGCTACGAAACAAATCCAAAAGTTTAGCCTTTTTAGCGATTTAAGACAAACGTGTACAAACGTTATGCAACAAATCCAAACTTTTCGCCATTTTAGCAATTTAAACCAAACGTTTAAAATATTAAGAAACCAATCCAAACATTTAAAACGTTACGAAACAAATCCAAACGTTTCACCTTTTTAGCAATTTAAGACCAATGTTTAAAATGTTACAAAACATATCCTAACGTTTCACCTTTTTATTATTTAAGAAAAACGCTTAAAATATTACGAAACAAATACAAACGTTTAAAACATTACGAAACAAATCCTAACATTTACAAATGTTACGAAATAAATCCAAACGTTTCACCTTTTTAAAGATTTAAGCCAAATGTTCAAAACGTTACGAACCAATCAAAACGTTTAAAACATTACGAAACAAATCCAAATATTTCACCTTTTTAGAGATTTAAGGCAAACATTTACAAAAGTTACGAAATAAATCCAAACGTTTCCCCTTTTTAACGATTTAAGCCAAACGTTTAAGACTTTACGAATCAAATCTAAACATTTAACCTTTTTTAGCGATTTAAGCCAAATGTTTAAAAAAATTACGAAACAAATCCAAACGTTTCACCTTTTTTGCGATTTAAGCCAAATGTTTACAAACGTTACGAAACAACTTCAAACAATTCACCTTTTTAGCGATTTAAGCCGAACATTTAGAACGTTATGAAACAAACTCTAACTTTTTACCTTTTTAGCAATTTAAACCCAACGTTTAAAACGTTTCGAAACAAATCCAAATGTTTCACCTTCTTCGCAATTTAAGCCCAACGTTTAAAATGTTACGAAACATATCCAAATGTTTCACCTTTTTAACGATTTAAGCCAAACGTTTACTAACGTTACGAAACAAATCCAAATGTTTCACCTTTTTACCGATTTAAGACAAACTCTTTCAAACGTGTCGAAACAAATCCAAATGTTCCACCTTTTTAGAATTTAAGCCAAACGTTTAAAACGTTACAAAACCAATCCAAACATTTAAGACGTTATGAAAAAAAGTCCAAATGTTTCACCTTTTTAGCGATTTAAGATAAACGTTTACAAACATTACGAAACAAATCCAAACATTTCACCTTTTTAGCGATTTAGGCCAAACGTTTAAAATATTACGAAACCAATCTAAACGTTTAAAATGTTACGAAACAAATCCTAAAGTTTTACCATTTTTGCGATTTAAGCCAAACGTTTAAAACATTACGAAACAAATCCAAACGTTCCCCCTTTTTAGCGATTAAATCCAAATGTTAAAAACGTTATGGAACCAATCCAAACTTCTCACCTTCTTGGTGATTTAAGTCGAACGTTTACAAACGTTATGATACAAATCCAAACGTTTCACCTTTTTAACGATTTAAGCCAAACATCTAAAATGTTACAAAACAAATCCAAACATTTAAAACATTAGGAAACAAATCAAACGTTTTGCGTTTTTAGTTATTTAAACCAAACGTTTACAAACGTTACGAAACTAATCCAAACGTTTCACCTTTTTATCAATATAAGCCAAACGTTTAAAATGTTACGAAAAAAATATAAGTGTTTAAAACATTACGGAAAAAAAATCCAAATGTTTCACCTTTTTAGTGATTTAAGCTAAACGATTACAAACTTTACAAAATAAATCCAAACATTTCACTTTTTTAGCGGTTCAAGCCAAACGTTTAAAACGTTACGAACCAATCCAAATGTTTAAAACGTTACAAAACAAATCCAAATGTTTCACCTTTTTAGAGATCTAAACCAAACGTTGACAAATGTTACTAAATAAATCCAAACGTTTCACCTTTTTAGCGATTAAAGCCAAACGTTTACAAACGTAACCAAACAAATCTAAATGTTTCACCTTTTTAGCGATTTAAGCCAAACGTTAAAAATGTTAGGAAACATATCCAAATGTTTCACCTTTTTAGCGATTTAAGTCAAATATTTACTAACGTTACGAAACAAATCCAAATGTTTCACCTTTTTAGCGATTTAAGCCAAACTCTTACAAATGTGTTGAAACAATCCAAATGTTTCACCTTTTTAGGAATTTATGCCAAACATTTAAAACATTACAAAATCAATCCAAACATTTAAGACGTTACGATGTTTCATCTTTTTAGCAATTTAAGACAAACATTTACAAACATTACGAAACTAATCCAAAGCTTTCACATTTTTAGCAATTTACGCCAAACGTTTAAAACATAACGAAACCAATCCGAACGTTTAAAATGTTACGAAACAAATCCTAACGTTTTACCATTTTAGCGATTTAAGCCAAACCTTTAAAACATTACAAAACAAATCAAAACGTTTCCCCTTTTTAGCGATTTAATCCAAATGTTAAAAACATTACGAAACCAATCCAAACTTTTCACCTTTTTAGCGGTTTAAGCCAAACGTTTACAAATGATACGGAAAAAATCCAAACGTTTCACCTTTTTAGCGATTTAAGCAGACCGTCTAAAATGTTACGAAACAAATCTAAATGTTTCACCTGTTTAACGATATAAGTTAAACGTTTACAAACATTAAGAAACAAATCCAAACGTTTCACGTTTTTAGCGATTTAAGCCAAATATTTAAAATGTTAGGAAACCGATCCAAACATTTAAAACATTACGAAACAAATCAAACGTTTCACCTGTTTAGCTATTTAAGCCAAACGTTGACAAACGTTACGAAACAAATCTAAACGTTTCACCTTTTTATCAATATAAGCCAAACGTTTACAAACGTTACGAAACAAATCCAAACGTTTCACCTTTTTATCAATATAAGCCAAATGTTTAAAACGTTACGAAACAAATTCTAACGTTTCCCCTTTTTAGTAATTTAAGCCAAATGTTTAAAACGTTACGAAACAAATCATAAACCTTTTTAGTGATTTAAGCCAAACATTTAGTGATCTAAGCCAAACGTTTACAAACGTTATGAAACAAATCTAAACGTTTCACATTTTTCTCGATTTAAGCCAAACATGTAAAATGTTACGAAACCAATCCAAACATTTAAAACATTACGAAACAAATCAAACGTTTTGCCTTTTTAGTTATTTAAGCCAAACGTTGACAAACGTTACTAAATAAATCCAAACGTTTCACCTTTTTAGCGATTAAAGCCAAACGTTTACAAACGTAACCAAATAAATCTAAATGTTTCACCTTTTTAGCGATTTAAGCCAAACGTTAAAAATGTTAGGAAACATATACAAATGTTTCACCTTTTTAGCGATTTAAGTCAAATATTTACTAACGTTACGAAACAAATCCAAATGTTTCACCTTTTTAGCGATTTAAGCCAAACTCTTAAAATGTGTCGAAACAATCCAAATGTTTCACTTTTTTAGCAATTTATGCCAAAAATTTAAAACATTACAAAATCAATCCAAACATTTAACACGTTACGATGTTTCACCTTTTTAGCAATTTAAGACAAACATTTACAATCATTACGAAACTAATCCAAAGCTTTCACATTTTTAGCAATTTACGCCAAACGTTTAAAACATAACGAAACCAATCCGAACGTTTAAAACGTTACGAAACAAATCCTAACGTTTTATCATTTTAGCGATTTAAGCCAAACCTTTAAAACATTACAAAACAAATCAAAATGTTTCCCCTTTTTAGCGATTTAATCCAAATGTTAAAAACGTTACGAAACCAATCCAAACTTTTCACCTTTTTAGCGGTTTAAGCCAAACGTTTACAAATGATACGGAACAAATCCAAACGTTTCACCTTTTTAGCGAGTTAAGAAAACCGTCTAAAATGTTACGAAATAAATCTAAATGTTTCACCTTTTAAACGATATAAGTCCGTTTACAAACATTAAGAAACAAATCCAAACGTTTCACGTTTTTAGCGATTTAAGCCAAATATTTAAAATGTTAGGAAACCGATCCAAACATTTAAAACATTACGAAACAAATCAAACGTTTCACCTGTTTAGCTATTTAAGCCAAACGTTGACAAACGTTACGAAACAAATCCAAACGTTTCACCTTTTTATCAATATAAGCCAAACGTTTACAAACGTTACGAAACAAATCCAAACGTTTCACCTTTTTATCAATATAAGCCAAATGTTTAAAACATTACGAAACAAATTCTAATGTTTCCCCTTTTTAGTAATTTAAGCCAAACGTTTAAAACGTTACGAAACAAATCATAAACCTTTTTAGTGATTTAAGCCAAACATTTAGTGATCTAAGCCAAACGTTTACAAACGTTATGAAACAAATCTAAACATTTCACATTTTTCTCGATTTAAGCCAAACATGTAAAATGTTAGGAAACCAATCCAAACATTTAAAACATTAGGAAACAAATCAAACGTTTTGCCTTTTTAGTTATTTAAGCCAAACGTTGACAAACGTTACTAAAGAAATCCAAACGTTTCACCTTTTTAGCGATTAAAGCCAAATGTTTACAAACGTAACCAAACAAATCTAAACGTTTCACCTTTTTAGCGATTTAAGCCAAACGTTAAAAATATTAGAAAACATATCCAATTGTTTCACCTTTTTTAGCAATTTAAGTCAAATATTTACCAACGTTACGAAACAAATCCAAATGTTTCACCTTTTTAGCGATTTAAGCCAAACTCTTACAAATGTGTCGAAACAATCCAAATGTTTCCCCTTTTTAGCAATTTATGCCAAACATTTAAAACATTACAAAATCAATCCAAACATTTAAGACGTTACGATGTTTCACCTTTTTAGCAATTTAAGACAAACATTTACAAACATTACGAAACTAATCCAAAGCTTTCACATTTTTAGCAATTTACGCCAAACGTTTAAAACATAACCAAACCAATCCGAACGTTTAAAATGTTACGTAACAAATCCTAGCGTTTTACCATTTTAGTGATTTAAGCCAAACCTTTAAAACATTACAAAACAAATCAAAATGTTTCCCCTTTTTATCGATTGAATCCAAATGTTAAAAACGTTACGAAACCAATCCAAACTTTTCACCATTTTAGCATTTTAAGTCAAACGTTTACAAATGATACGGAACAAATCCAAACGTTTCATCTTTTTAGCGATTTAAGCCAAATGTTTAAAATGTTAGGAAACCGATCCAAACATTTAAAACATTACGAAACAAATCAAACGTTTCACCTGTTTAGCTATTTAAGCCAAACGTTGACAAACGTTACGAAACAAATCCAGACGTTTCACCTTTTTATCAATATAAGCCAAACGTTTACAAACGTTACGAAACAAATCCAAACGTTTCACCTTTTTATCAATATAAGCCAAATGTTTAAAACGTTACGAAACAAATTCTAACGTTTCCCCTTTTTAGTAATTTAAGCCAAACGTTTACAACGTTACGAGACAAATTATAAACCTTTTTAGTGATTTAAGCCAAACATTTAAAATGTTACAAAACAAATCCTAACTTTTCACCTATTTAGCGATTCATGTTAAATGTTTCAAACGTTACGAAAGAAATCCTAACGTTTCACCTTTTTAGTGATTTAAGCCTAACGTTTAAAACGTTATGAAACCAATCCAAACATTTAAAATGTTACGAAACAAATCCTAACATTTCCCCTTTTTAGCGATTTAAGCCAAACGTTCAAAACATTACGAAACAAATCCTGACATTTCCCCTTTTTAGCAATTTAAGTCAAATGTTTACAAACATTTCCAAACAAATCCAAACGTTTCACCTGTTTAGCGATTTAAGCAAAACGTTTAAAACGTTACAATTCCAATTCAAACGTTAAAACGTTACTAAAAAATCCAAACGTTTCCACTTTTTAGAGATTTAAGCCAAACGCTTACAAACGTTACGAAACAAATCCAAATGTATCACCTTTTTAACGATTTAAGCCAAACATTTACAGACGTTACGAAACAAATCCAAATGTTTCACCTTTTTAGTGATTTAAGCCAAACATTACAGACCTTACGAATCAAATCCAAACGTTTCACCTTTTTAGCGATTTAAGGCAAACATTTACTAATGTTACGAAACAAATCCAAACATTTCATCTTTTTAGTGATTTAAGCCAAACGTTTAAAATGTTACGAGACTAATCCAAATATTTAAAACGCTACGAAATAAATCCAAACGTTTCACCGTATTAGTGATTTAAGCCAAAAGTTTATAAACTTTACGAAACAAATCAAAGCATTTCACATTTTTAGCGATTTAAGCCAAACTTTTAAAACATTACAAAACCGATCCAAACGTTCAAAACGTTACGAAACAAATTCTAACGTTTCATCCATTTAGAGCTCTAAGCCAAATGCTGAAAACGTTATGAAACAAATCCTAACGTTTAACCTTTTTAATAATTTAAGCCGAACGTTTAAAACGTTTTGAAACAAATCTTAAATCTTTTTAGTGATTTAAGCCAAACATTTAAAACATTACCAGACAAATCCTAACGTTTCACCTTTTCAGCGATTCAAGTCAAACGTTCAAAACGCTACGAAAGAAATCTTACCGTTTCATCTTTTTAGTGATTTAAGCCAAATGTTTAAAACGTTACAAAAAGAATCCGAACATTTAAAATGTTAAGAAACAAATCCGAACATTTCACCTTTTTAGCGATTTAATCCAAACATTCAAAACTTTATGAAACAAATCCTAACATTTCACCTTTTTAGCGATTTAAGCCAAACTTTTGTAATGTTACGAAACAAATCCTAACATTTCACCTTTTTAGCCATTTAAGCAAACGTTTAAAACGTGTCGAAACAAATCAAAACGTTTCACCTTCTTAGAGATTCAAGCCAAACATTTTAAACGTTGTGAAAACAATCCAAACATCTAAAATGTTACGAAACAAATCCAAACGTTTCACCCTTTTACCCATTTAAAACAAACGTTTAAAAACCTTATGAAAAAATCCAAACGTTTCACCTTTTATGTGATTTAAGCCAAACTTTTAAAACGTTACGAAACCAAACCAAACGTTTAAAATGTTACGAAACAAATCCAAACGTTTCCCTTTTTTAGGTTTAGCCAAATGTTTAATAACGTTACGAAACAAGTACAAATGTTTCACCTTTTTGGTGATTTAAGCAAAACGTTTAAAACGTTACGAAACAAATCTAAAAATTTCCCCTTTTTGGCGATTAAAGCCAAACGTTTACAAACGTTACAAAACAAATCCAAATGTTTCACCTTTTTAGCGATTTAAGCCAAACATTTAAAAGGTTACGAAACCAATCCAAACGTTTAAAACGCTACGAAACAAATCCAAACATTTCGCCTTTTTAGCTATTTAAGCCAAGCGTTTCACCTGTTAAATGATTTAAGCCATACGCTTACAAACGTTACGAAAAAAAATCCAAACATTTCACCTTTTTAGGGATTTAAGCCAAACATTTAAAATGTTATGAAACCAATTCAAATGTTTAAATGTTACGAAACAAATCAAATGTTTCACCTTTCTAGCTATTTAAGCTAAACGTTTAAAATGTTACGAAACAAATACAAACACTTAAAACGTTACGAAACAAATCCAAACGTTTCACCTTTTTATCAATTTAAGCCAAACGTTTAAAATGTTACGAAACAAATACAAACGTTTAAAACATTACGAAACATATCCAAACGTTTCGCCTTTTTAATGATTTAAGCCAAACGTTTACAAACGTTATGAAATAAATACAACCATTTCACCTTCATAGCGATTTAAGCCAAATATTTAAAACGTTAAAAACCAATCCAAACGTTTAAAATATTACAAGACAAATCAAAATATTTCACCTTTTTAGAGATTTACGCCAAACGTTTACAAACGTTACGAAATAAATCCAAACGTTTCACCTTTTTAACGATTTAAGCCAAATGTTTACAAACGTTACGGAAAAAATCCAAACGTTTGACCTTTTCAGCTATTTAGGCCACACGTTTAAAATGTTACGACACCAATCCAAACGTTCAATACGTTACGAAAAAATTCCAACGTTTAAAATGTTTTTGAAACAAATCCTATCGTTTCCTTTTTTAGCTATTTAAGCCAAACATTTAAAACGTTACGAAACAAATCCATATGTTTAACCTTATAAGCGATTTAAGCCAAACGTTTACAAACGTTATGAAACAAATCCAATTGTTTCCCCTTTTTAGCGATTTAAGCCAAACGTATAAAACGTTACGAAACAAATCCTAACGTTTCACCTTTTTAGCGATTTAAGCCAAACGTTTACAAACGTTACGAAATAAATCCAAACATTTCCCCTTTTTACCGATTTAAGCCAAACGTTCAAAACGTTATGAAACAAAACCAAACGTTTCAAACGTTACGAAACGAATCCAAACATTTCACCTTTTTGGCTATTTAAGCAAAATGTTTACAAACGTAAGGAAACAAATCCAAATGTTTCACCTTATTAATGATTAAAGCCAAACGTTAAAAACGTTACGAAACCAATCCAAATGTTTAAAACGTTAGGAAACAAATCCCAACGTTTCCCCTTTTTAGAGATTTAAGTCAAACGTTTGAAACGTTACGAAACAAATCCTCATGTTTCACCTTTTTAGCGATTAAAGCCAAACGTTTAAAACGTTACGAAATAAATCCTATAGTTTCACCTTTTTAGCGATTTAAGCTAAACATTTAAAACGTTACAAAACCGATCCAAACGTTTAAAACGTTACAAAATAAATCCAAACGTTTCACCTTCTTAGCGATTTAAGCCAAACGTTTACAAACGTTAAGAAACAAATCCAAACTGTTTCCCCTTACTAGCGATTTAAGCCAAACGTTCAAAACATTACAAAAATATCCTAACGTTTTACCTTTTTAGCGATTTATGCCGAACGTTTACTATCGCTACGAAACAAATCCAAACGTCTAACCTTTTTAGCGATTTAACGTTACGAAATAAATCCAAGCGTTCACGTTTTTAGCAATTTAAGGAAAACATATAAAACGTTACAAATGCACTCCAAACGTTTAAGACGTTGAGAAACAATTCCAAACGTTTAGCCTTTTTAGCGATTTAAGCCAAAAGTTTACAAACGTTACGAAACAAATCCGAACTTTTCACCATTTTAGCAATTTAAGCCAAACTTTTAAAACATTAAGAAGCCAATCCAAACATTTAAAACATTACAAAAAAAATCCAAATGTTTTACCTTTTTAGCGATTTAAGCCAAATGTTTAAAATGTTACGAAACATATCCTAACGTTTCACCTTTTGATAACTTAAACAAAACGTTTAAAATATTACGAAACAAATCCTAACGTATATAAACGTTTGGAAATAATTCCAAACATTTCACCTTTTTAGCGATTTAAGCCAAATGTTTAAAACGTTACAAACCAATCAAAATATTTAAAACATTAAGAAACAAATCCAAATGTTTAAAACATTACGAAACAAATCCAAATGTTTCACCTTTTTAACAATTTAAGCCAAACTCTTTCAAACGTGTTGAAACAAATCCAAATGTTCAACCTTTTTAGCGATCTAAGACAAACGTTTAAAACGTTACAAAACCAATCATAACATTTAAGACATTATGAAAAAAGTCCAAATGTTTCACCTTGTTAGCGATTTAAGACAAACGTTTACAAACTTTATGAAAGAAATCCAAACATTTCACCTTTTTAGCGATTTATGCCAAACGTTTAAACCATTACGAAACCAATCCAAATGTTTAAAACGTTACGAAACAAATCCTAACGTTTTACTATTTTAGCAATTAAAGCCAAATGTTTAAAACATTACGAAACAAATTCAAACATTTCACATTTTTAGCGATTTAATCCAAATTTTAATAACGTTACGAAACCAATCCAATCTTTTCACCTTTTTAGCGATTTAAGCCAAACGTTTACAAACGATACGAAACAAATGCAAACGTTTCACTTTTTTAGCGATTTAAGCCAAACATCTAAAACATTACGAAACAAATCTAAACGTTTCACCTTTTTAGCGATATAAGTCAAACGTTTACAAACGTTATGAAAAAAATCCAAACTAATCACCTTTTTAGCGATTTAAGCTAAACATATAAAATGTTAGGTAACCAATCCAAACAATTAAAACATTACGAAACAACTCAAGCGTTTCACCTTCTTAGCTAATTAAGCTAAATTTTTACAAACGTTACAAAACTAATCAAAACGTTTCACCTTTATATCAATATATGCCAAACTTTTAAAATGTTACGAAACAAATAAAAATTTTAAAACGCAACAAAAATAAATCCGAACGTTTCCAATTTTTAGCGATTTAAGCCAAACGTTTACAAACTTTACAAAATAAATCAAAACATTTCACCTTTTTAGCGATTCAAGCCAAACGTTTGAAACATTATGAACCAATCCAAACGTTTAAAATGTTACTAAACAAATCCAAACGTTTAACCTTTTTACAGATTTAAGCCAAACGTTGACAAATGTTACGAAATAAATCCAAACGTTTCACCTTTTTAGCGATTTAAGCCAAATGTTTACAAACGTAACGAAACAAATCCAAACGTTTCACCTCTTTAGTGATTTAAGCCAAATGTTTAAAATGTTACGAAACATATCCAAATGTTTCACCTTTTTAACGATTTAAGTCAACGTTTACTAACGTTATGAAACAAATCCAAATGTTTTACCTTTTTAGCAATTTAAGCCAAACTCTTACAAACGTGTCGAAAGAATCCAAATGTTTCACCTTTTTAGCAATTTAAGCCAAAAGTTTAAAACGTTACAAAACCAATCCAAACATTTAAAATGTTACGATTTTTCACCTTTTTAGTGGTTTAAGACAAACTGTCACAACCCATTTTCATGAATCGTGATCGGCGCTAGGGTATGGGTAATGTAGTACCAAAACCCATAGCTAGCCTTTCGGTTAACATACAATTATAATAAACCTGCAGAAAACCAATGCTCGGGGGCAACCAAGACTCCAGCCTAATTCTAGCAGTTATAATATTCAACAATTAATTTAACATGCTTATCCAATACTGAGTATAAATCTGCATAACATAAACCAATATAAATAATGTACCATGCCAAAGCAATAATAATTCAGTCGAATCAATCCGACGAACAAATAGAATTAAATAAAGACGTCTAGTTACTACTGCGGTCTAAGAATAAAATAGTTTTATAGTTTACCAAAATAAATGAAAACCTCCGAGATAGTAAAGAACGGAGATTAGCTGACTCTCTCAAATCATAACCCTGGGAAAAATTGGGAAAACAACGGGGTCAGATATACTGAGATGCGTTTATACCACTATTACATTTATCAAGTGGAAAACCTTTCAAACCGTATAAAACATTTAATAATGATATTATGATTAATAATTGGAACCCTAATCCACAATTCTAAATAATATAACATAATCCAATAGTCCTGGTCCCGAGAGCTGAGACAAACGTTTAAAATATTATGAAACCAATCCAAACGTTTAAAACGTTACGAAACAAATCCTAATGTTTCATCTTTTTAGAGATTTAAGCCGAACGTTTAAAACATTATGGAAAAAATGCTAACATTTCTCCTATTAAGCGATTTAAGCCAAACGTTTAAAAAATTTCGAAACAAATTCAAATGTTTCACCTTTTTAGCGATTTAAGCCAAATGTTTAAAACATTATGAAACCAATCCAAACGTTTAAAACGCTACGAAGCAAATCCAAACATTTCACCTTTTTAGCGATTTAAGCCAAACGTTTACAAACATTACAAAACAAATCCATACTATTCCCCTTTTTTGCGATTTAAGACAAACGATTAAAGTGTTACGAAAGAAATCAGAATGTTTCACCTTTTTAGAGATATAAGCCAAAAGTGTACAAACGTTACAAAACAAATCCAAACGTTTCACCTTTTTAATGATTTAAACCAAACGTTTAAAACGTTACGAAACCAATCCAAACGTTTCAAACGTTACGAAACGAATCCAAACTTTTCACCTTTTTAGCGATTTAATCCAAAACTTAACAAACATTCCGAAACAAATCCAAACATTTCCCCTTTTTAGCAATTTAAGCCAAACGTTTAACAACGTTACGAAACTAATCCAAA
The DNA here is from genome assembly GCF_937616625.2 of Mercurialis annua. Lineage (NCBI taxonomy): Eukaryota > Viridiplantae > Streptophyta > Magnoliopsida > Malpighiales > Euphorbiaceae > Mercurialis > Mercurialis annua. Next base: position 16,979,065 of record NC_065570.1, read on the forward strand.
CCGTTTTGAAACGTTACGAAACAAATCCAAACATTTCACCTTTTTAGTGATTTAAGCCAAACGTTGAAAACGTTACGAAACTAATCCAAACGTTCTGAAACATTACGAAACTAATACAAACAAATCCAAACTTTTAAAACGTTATGAAACCAATCCAAACGTTTAAAACGCTACGAAGCAAATCCAAATGTTTCACCTTTTTAGCGATTCAAGCCAAACGTTTACAAACGTTACAAAACAAATCCATACGTTTCCCTTTTTTAGCGATTTAAGCCAAACATTTAAAACGTTACGAAAAAATCATAATGTTTCACCTTTTTATCGATTTATGCTAAACGTTTACAAACGTTACGAAACAAATCAAAACGTTTCACCTTTTTAGTGATTTAACACAATCATTTAAAACGTTACGAAACCAATCCAAAAGTTTTAAACGTTACGAAACAAATCCAGACATTTCACCTTTTTAGCAATTTAAGCCAAACTTTTACAAATGTTACGAAAAAAATTCCAAACGTTTCACCTTTTTAGCTATTTAAGCCAAACGTTTACAAATGTTACGAAAAAAAATCCAATTTGTTTCCCCTTTTTAGCAATTTAAGCCAAACGTTTAAAAAGTTATGAAACCAATCCAAACGTTTCTAACGTTACAGAACTAATCCAAACGTTTACCGTTTTAGCGATTTAAGACAAACGTTTACAAACGTTACGAAAAAATTCCAAATGTTTCATCGTTTTAGCGATTTGAGCCAAACGTTTACAAATGTTACTAAACAAATCCAAATGTTTCACCTTTTTATAGATTTAAGCCAAACGTTTAAAACATTATGAAACCAATCCAAACATTTAAAACGTTACGAAAAAAGTCCAAATGTTTCGCCCTTTTAGCGAGTTAAGCCAAACATTTACAATCGTTGTGAAATAAACCGAAACATTTCACCTTTTTAGTGATTAAAGCCAAAGGCTACAAACATTAAGAAACAAATCGAAACGTTTCCCCTTTTTAGCGATTTAAGCAAAATGTTTATAACATTATGAAAACAATCCAAACGATTGACCTTGTTAGAATTTTAAGCCAAACTTTTATAAACGTTACTAAACAAATTCAAATGTTTTACCTTTTTAGCGATTTAAACAAAACTATTAAGATATTACGAAACCAATCCAAACGTTTAAAAAGTTACGAAACAAATACAAACGTTTCCCTTTTTTAGCGATTAAGCCAAACGTTTACGAACGTTACGAAACAAATCCAAACTTTTCACCTTCTTAGCGATTTAAGACTAACGAATAAAACATTATCAAACCAATCCAAACGTTTATAAACGTTGCGAAACAAATCGAAATGTTTCACATTTTTAGCAAAATTAAGCCAAAAGATTAAAATGTTACAAAACCACTCCAAACGTTTTAGACGTTTCAAAACAAAACCAAACGTTACCCTTTTTTAGTGATTTAAGCCAAACATTTACAAACGCTATAAAACAAATACAAACGTTTGTCCATTTTAGCAATTCAGCCAAACGATTAAAACGTTAAGAAATCAATCCAAACAATAAAAACGTTATAACAAATCCAAGCATTTCACCTTTTTAGCGATTTAAGCCAAATGTTTAAAACGTTACAAAACAAATCCTAACGTTTCCCCTTTTTATCGATTTAAGCAAAACGTTTAAAACGTTTCGAAACAAATCCAAACGTTTAAGACATTGCGAATCAAATCTAAATGTTTCACTTTTTTTAGCGATTTAAGTCAAACGTTTACAAAAGTTATGAAACAAGCTCACATGTTTCACCTTTTCAGCGATTTAGGCCAAACGTTTAAAATGTTACGAAACAAAACGAAACATATCACCTTTTTAGTGATTTAAACCAAACGTTTGAAACGTTACTGTCACGACCCATTTTCATGGATCGCGACCGGCGCTAGGGTATGGGTATGTGTCACGAACCAATCTCAGGGCCGAGACCAGCGCTAGGGAATGGGAATGGTTGCTCCGAAACCCGTAGCAAGCCTAAAAACGTAAAAATAATTTATCGCAAAACATATACGTCACGCATGACAGACATAAATACGTGTCATGCTGGAAACACATGCCAGGCATACATATCCTCTGACACTCACAATATAAATAACGCAGCAAGCGTAAAACATTTAAAACTTTAAAACATTAAAGTTATATTTACATAAAACTATACATTACAAGCTTACTTGCAAAACATTTATCTACTGCAGCTTTAAAAGTAAAGTATTGTTTCTTTACATACTTTCAAAAATACAGACTTCTGGAAGTAGGATAGAAGCCCGTTACTTCAAAGCGTCTTTGACCTAAAAGAAAGTCTGTGAGGGGTCAGTATATTGGAATATACTGACTGAGTTCATACATTTACTAATAAGTATTCAAATAAAACATAAAACAATATTCAATCGTATGCAGCCAAGTACAAGATTCGATTGAAACCCTAATCGTCGAACATACTAATCATCTATCATGCGACCCAATCATTAATATCAAGTTGTGAGTCCAACTAACTGGTGGGTCCAACCCACTAGATACGGGGACTCCAGGTTACACCATAACCGAGTGCTCACTCGTATCAAAATCATAAATTAAATCTCGAATTTCATAATCATAATCAACTCACAGCTATATCAAATTAAAACTGGTGATCACGCAGTCCTATTGCCGCTCAATAGGTAGCACGTTCCATCGAATCAATACTGGTTTCAAATCAAGCGTATGCGCAATTCATATAAACATTTTGCATATAAAACATGCAATTCAAACATAAAGAAATATAAAATAATTGCTTGAATAAATACTTTAAAAGAAAATCGTATAAACTCACTGAAAACGCTTATCCAAAAATACGTCAGGGCTTAGGAACGTCAAGCTTCCCGAACTACTGATCCAGCTGCTTCTTGCCTCGCCGGATCTAATACAAATTTTAAAACATTTGACTTGTATTAGAATCCTATTCTAAGATTGACTCTAGACTCAAGACTCGACACGCTAAACTCTTATTAACCATCGTGCTTCTCGCGTATATTCTTTTAAACGGTATTTAACTCATTTAAACTCGTTAGGTTAACGCCTCCAATTAATCGATAATAAATCGAATATTAATCGATTTCAATTTTCGGTATGCGCATACGATATATTTTCTTCAAAACGGGTCGATAGGCGAAAACACTGAGCGAATACAGGTTGTGATCTGAAAATAAATCGGCCGGGCGAACTGATGTGCGAGCGCACGTCTGACTGTGCGTTCGCACAACAGACTGTGCGTTCGCACAGTTGACTGTTTCAGACTGTGCGATCGCACAGTCCTACTATGCGTTCGCACAGCACCTGTGCGAACACATAGTGTGCTGTGCGTTCGCACAGTATGAACTGTGCTACGCACAGTACGGGCTTTTAGCCCCGTCTCGATCCCGACGTGCTTCTTAATGATTTTCACAATTCCGACACCCAAGCAACACACAAACATGTCGAAAACACTGAATCTAAACCTAAAACGTTATATATCAATCCTAATATCGATAAAACGATAAAATCGTTTCGTGGCCTAAAACTTTGAATCGATATAACTGAAAATATATTCGTTTAGACGATAAAACGTCAAGGTTACCGTGATACGCCACTGGAATACGATCGTTTTGAGTTATAGAACGTCGGAAACGAACGAGAAACAGAATCGAGCGACGGAAACGGCGATGAAAACAACGAAGAAAAGAAAAGGGAAAGAAAGAATTGAAGCTTCTGGTAATTCCTTCTTATGAAGGTAATTATATATAATCCGGCTAATTTGCTCTTTGGTCCTTGAAACTTTTCAAAAGTTTCAATTTAGTCCAAACCCTATTCACGTCCAAATTTTAAACGATCTCCGATCGACTTGAAACTTTTACCATAAATACTATAAATTATTTCGCGGACTTTGGCGAAATAAAATCCGTCACGGGATTTATAATTTATTTTGTATTAATTTTTGAAGTTAAATCCTCAAATTTCCCTAATTGACTTATTGAAATTTATTCTAAATTCCCGATATAATTAAATTAAATTCTCCCTAATTTAATTTATCGGAAATCTCGACACGTGGCACGACGTAATTACCTTATAATATTTTGGGGTATTACATTCACCCCCCCCCTTAAAATAAATTCGTTCTCGAATTTAAAATTTAGCCACGTACCTTGAGTGAAAGGTAAGGATACTTTTGTCTCATATCCTCTGCTGTCTCCTACGTGCACTCTTCTATGGACTGACTTCTCCAAAGAACTTTCACCATCGGGATTCTCTTTGTCCGCAATTGTCGTATCTGCGTATCGATAAGCTGCACTGGCCGCTCTTCGTATGTTGGTTCCTCGCTCACATCCACTACTTGCAGTTGAATTATTCGAGAGGGGTCTGGTACATAATTCCGAAGCATGGAAATATGGAAGACAGGATGAACTTGCGACATCTCTGGTGGCAAGTCTAGCTTGTAGGCAACTGAGCCTATGCGCTCTACGATCTGTTATGGTCCGACATATCTCGGAGGCAACTTGCCCTTCTTTCCGAAACGAATCACTCCCTTCATCGGTGATACTTTAAGGATGACGTAATCTCCGATCTGAAATTCGATATCTTTTCTATTAGGGTTCGCGTAGCTCTTTTGTCGACTGAAGGCTGTATTCAAACGTTGCTTTATCAACGGTACTTTCTCGGACATAATCTGGATAATCTCTGCTCCAGTGAGCTGTTGTTGTACGCGAACTCGACTAAAGGTAGGTACGTATCCTAACTACCTCCGAAGTCAAATACGCATAGTCGAAGCATATCTTTTAACGTTTGAATCGTCCGTTCAGACTGGCCGTCTGTTTGAGGATGAAACGCAGTGCTAAAGTTTAATCGCGTCCCTAACGCTTCCTGTAAGCTCTTCCAGAAGTGAGAGGTAAATATGTAACCTCTGTCTGAAACGATTGACACGGGAACTCCGTGTAGGCTCACAATCTTATCGATGTAAATCTCCGCCAACATTGCTGCAGAATAAGTCGTCTTATTAGGAATGAAGTGCGCTGACTTCGTCAAGCGATCCACGATTACCCAAATGGAATCAAAACCTTTCTGCGTCTTGGGAAATACGACCACAAAGTCCATCATGATTTCTTCCCATTTCCACTCAGGGATAGGTAACGGCTGTAGAAATCTATAAGGCCGCTGATGCTCCAATTTGACTTGCTGACAAGTCGGACATTTCGCCACGAATTCTGCGATACCTTTCTTCATTCCGCTCCACCAATATGTTGTCTTGATATCGTGATACATCTTCGTGGAACCAGGGTGAACATTATACATCATTCCATGAGTCTCTTCCATGATCTTCTGTCTCAAGTCTTCCACGTCTGGAATGCACATTCGATTGCCATATTTCAGTATTCTGTTGACGATACTGAAATCTTGACTCTTTCCTTGTTGAACTTCCTCAATTAGATGCTTTAATTGAGGATCATCTTCTTGCAATTCTTTGATTTGATCTAACAACGTAGATCGTATCGTTATCTAAGCCATTAGGTTTCCGAGTGATGAAATCTCGAAATCCACTCTTTGGCTGAACATCGTGTGAATCTTGTTAATTAATGGTCTCCGCCATGCCGTTGTAATATGCACGAGACTTCCTGCTGACTTCCTACTTAATGCATTCGCCACAACGTTGGCTTTACATGGACGGTATTGTATCGTACAATCGTAGTCTTTCAATAGTTCCATCCATCTCCGCTGTCTGAGATTCAACTCTTGTTGATCGAAAAATGTACTTCAAACTTTTATGATCTGTAAAGATCTCACACGTGGCGCCGTATAAATATTGTCTCCAGATCTTCAGCGCGAAGATCACCGCTGCAAGTTCTAGATCATGCGTCGGATAGTTTGTTTCGTGCATCTTAAGCTGTCGCGAAGCATACGCGATTACTTGTCCATGTTGCATTAGGACGCATCCTAATCCAACTCTTGATGCATCACAGTAGACTGTGAACCCATCCGTTCCTTCTGGTAATGCTAAGACTGGTGCCGTCGTCAGACACTCTTTCACTTTCAGAAAACTGAGTTCACACTCGTCCGTCCAGTTGAATTTCGCGTTCTTCTGGGTTAACTTTGTCAAAGGTACAACGATCTTCGAAAAGTCTTGTACAAATCGTCTGTAGTATCCTGCTAAGCAGAGGAAACTTCAAACTTCCGTAACCGATTCAGGCCTTTTCCATTCTATCACAGCTTCGATTTTCTTTGGGTCAACCTTGATACCGCTTTGTGAAATTCCGTGACCTAAGAATGCCACTTCCGTTAGCCAAAATTCATATTTCGAGAATTTGGCGTACAACTGATGCTCTCTTAGCGTCTATAGTACTATCTGTAGATGTTGTGCGTGCTCTTCTTCTGAACGTGAATAGATCAAAATATCGTCGATAAACACGATCACGAATTGATCTAAGTACGGTTTAAATATTCTATTCATCAAATCCATGAAGGCTGCTGGAGCGTTTGTCAATCCGAACGACATAACGAAAAACTCGTAATGACCGTATCAAGTTCGAAAAGCAGTCTTCTGAACATCATCGCGAATCTTTAGCTGATGATAGCCTGATCTTAGGTCGATTTTGGAAAAGTACTTCGCTCCTTGTAAATGATCAAATAAATCGTCGATTCTAGGTAACAGATACTTATTCTTGATCGTTACCTTGTTCAGCTGTGGATAGTCGATACAAAGTCGAAGCGATCCATCTTTCTTTTTCACAAACAACACTGGTTCACCCCACGGGGATACACTCGGTCTGATGAAACCGTGATCGAACAACTCTTCTAGTTGATCTTTCAACTTTTTAAGTTCTACTGGCGCCATTCGATAAGGAGGTATCGATATCGGCTTCGTGCCAGGAGCCAATTCGATACAAAATTCAATCTCACGGTCTGGGGGTATTCTAGGTAATTCCTCTGGAAAAACGTCTGGATACTCTGACACCACTTGTACATCACTTAAGTTTACACTTTTCTTCTCCACGTCTCGTACTATCACTAAAAATCCTTGACATCCCTTCTTAACATGCAACAAGCTTTAATAGCTGAAATAATACTTGTAGAAGATTCCATCTTATCACCCTGAATTGATAACGCTTCAATTCCGGGTGTATTAAATGTTACCGTCTTCTTCCGGTAATCCACGTTGGCGTAGTGCTATGCTAGCCAATCCATTCCTAATATGACATCAAAAACTAATACCTCAAGTAAAATCAAATCAACCAATAAATCTCGTCTTTGAACTCTCACAGGACAAGACGGATAAACAATACTAACTTCCACACTCTCTCCGACTGGGGTAGCTACTAACAAAGGATTCTTAAGATACGCTGGTTGCACACCTAACTTGCTCGCAAAACTAGGCGAAACATAAGAATGCGTAGCACTCGGTTCAAATAAAATTAATGCGTCTTGAGAAGCGATAGGAAAGGTACCTTGCACCACAGCATTGGAAGCCTGAGCCTCCTGAGGATTCAGTGCAAAGACCCTAGCCTGACTCCCGCCAGCCTGCGAAGTTTGACCAGTACCACGACCTCCGCCGTTCCTTCCTCCTCGATTTGCGTAACCACAGCCTCTCTGTCCAGTTAAGGTACTCCCTGTCTGATCATACCCTGATGCTGCCTGCTCCGCAGTTCTCTGCTGCAGATAAGAAGGCTGCATCACAGTAGTCATCGAGCTCTGGGGCATCTGCCTTGGACAATCTCTAGAAAAATGACCTCGTTGACCACAGTTGAAACATGCTCCAGTAGCAATGTAGCACGCTCCATAGTGCCTCCTATTACAGTTCAAACATATAGGAACTCCGCCTCCCATATCACTCATAGATCTGGCACTAAATCTGGTGCCTGAAGTACTGACTCTAGTTCCATATCGAGCTCTCTTATTCCTCTGCTGACGTGATGTGGGTCGAGAATGACTTTTAACATATGATTGGGTAGGTGCGCTGTGTACGCTGCGGAACACATCACTCCTCATAGGCTCAACATTAGAAGGATCTGGAATCTTACCAAAACGGATCAGAGAAACTTCCATTTGCCTAGCATTATCGATCAGTTGCACTAGGGTTCTTCCGATATCAGACGTCAGACTCACAAATTCAGCTCCTAGACCCTCTACAAACCTCGAGTTCACTCTGACTGGGTCTGCAGTCAGGTCTGGTGCAAACCTACTCACTCTGGTGAACTCCGTTACAAACTCTTGCACAGACCAATTGCCTCTACTCAGGGTCAACCACTGATTACGATAACTTTCCGTCACCGCATACGGTAAGAAAATTCTCTAAAACGATTCACGAATTCAGCCCAGGTCATAGTGTCTATGGTTGGCTGAATGTGCTGCTGAAACCAATCTTTTGCGGGTCCTTTCATTGACATTTCCACCATGATGATGGTCTGTCTCTCATTAGCTTGTAGACGTCGAGCGTTACGTTCTACTTATTCCAGGAAGTCCAGAGCATCACCTGTACCGTCAAAATTAGTTGGCTTGAGGCGCATGTATGCCAACACGATATCTCGATAAGTGAAAGCAACATTGCGTAACTGTTGTTGCCGTAGCTGTTCACGATGCATATTCTACACCTCAGCCTGAGTAGCTTGCATAGCTGCAATTCCCGTAAGAAAATGATTCAGATCGAAACCCACAACATTAGGTTGCTGGGCTTGCGCTTGCACTCCAGGTGCCTGCGCCTGGGCCTCTTGGCCACCACCTCCTCCGTGAACAGAAGACTCATCTTGAGCTTCTGGATGGACGTCATGCGCCCCTTCTATAACGTTTCACGCTGCAACGGCAGCTCGCTCTTCTTCTTGTCGTTGGTCAGACATCCTGACCAAGACAAACAACGTTACTTAGCCACATAGTCGCATATCATCGCAAACGCATATTGTATTAAACGCGTATCTCATCACATACGAACACACACGTATGACAAACTCACATCCTAGAGTGAAAGCTGAAAGTTTGAAAATCAAATGAATACGTAACAAAGACAAGACTCGAATCCTACGTTCTGCAGTAGAATTCCTAACATTCTTAATCACATATCACTTAATCGAAATAAGCAATGGTAACTGGACCATGCTCTGATACCAACATTGTCACGACCCAATCTCAGGGCCGAGACCGGCGCTAGGGGAATGGGAGTGGTTGCTCCGAAACCCGTAGCAAGCCTAAAAACGTAAAAATAATTTTTCGCAAAACATTTACGTCACGCATGACAGACATAAATACGTGTCATGCTGGAAACACATGCCAGGCATACATATCCTCTAGCACTCACAATATAAATAACGCAGCAAGCGTAAAACATTTAAAACTTTAAAACATTAAAGTTATATTTACATAAAACTATACATTACAAGCTGACTTGCAAAATATTTATCTACTGCAGCTCTAAAAGTAAAGTATTGTTTCTTTACATACTTTAAAAAATACAGACTTCTAGAAGTAGGATAGAAGCCTGTTACTTCAAAGCGTCTTTGACCTGAAAGAAAGTCTGTGAGGGGTCAGTATATTAGGATATACTAAGTGAATTCATACATTTACTAATAAGTATTCAAATAAAACATAAAACGATATTCAATCGTATGCAGCCAAGTACAAGATTCGATTGAAACCCTAATCCTAAAACACACTAATCATCTATCATGCGACCCAATCATTAATATCAAGTTGTGAGTCCAACTCACTGGTGGGTCCAACCCACTAGATACGCGGACTCCAGGTTACACCGTAACCGAGTGCTCACTCTTATCGAAATCATACATTAAATCTCGAATTTCATAATCATAATCAACTCACAGTTGTATCAAATCAAAATTGGTGATCACGCAGTCCTATTGCCGCTCAATAGGTAGCACGTTCCATCAGATAAATACTGGTTTCAAATCAAGTGTATGCGCAATTGATATAATAATTTTGCATATAAAACATGCAATTCAAACATAAAGCAATATAAAATAAGTGCTTGAATAAATACTTTAAAATCAAATCGTATAAACTCACTGAAAACGCTTATCCTTAAATACGTCGGGGCTTAGGAACATCAAGCTTCCCGAACTATTGGTCCAGCTGCTTCTTGCCTCGCCGGATCTAAAACAAATTTTAAAACATTTGACTTGTATTAGAATCCTATTCTAAGATTGACTCTAGACTCATGACTCGACACGCTAAACTCTTATTAACCATCGTGCTTCTCACGTATATTCCGATAAACGGTATTTAACTCGTTTAACCTCGTTAGGTTAACGCCTCTAATTAATCGATAATAAATCGAATAATAGTCGATTTCAATTTTCGGTATGCGCGTACGATATATTTTCTTCAAAACGGGTCGCTAGGCGAAAACACTAAGCGAATACAGGTTGCGATCTGAAAATAAAAACGGTCGGGCGAACTGCTGTGCGAGCGCACGTCTGACTGTACGTTCGCACAGTGGACTGTGCGATCGCACAGTCCTACTGTGCGTTTGCACAGTCCTACTGTGCGTTCGCACAGCACCTGTGCGAACGCACAGTGTGCTGTGCCTTCGCACAGTACGGGCTTTTAGCCCCGGCTCAATCGCGACGTGCTTCTTGCTGATTTTCAATTCCGACACCCAAGCAACGCACAAACATGTCAAAAACACTGAATCTAAACCCAAAACGTTATATATCAATCCTAATATCGATAAAACGATAATCGTTTCGTGGCCTAAAACTTTGAATCGATATAACTCAAAATATATTCATTTAAACGATAAAACGTCAAGCTTACCGTGATACGCCACTGGAATACGATCGTTTTGAATAATAGAACGTCGGAAACGGACGAGAAACGAAATCGAGCGACGGAAACGGCGATGAAAACGACGAAGAAAAGAAAAGGGAAAGAAAGAACTGAAGCTTCTGGTAATTATATATAATCTGACTAATTTGCACTTTGATCCTTGAAATTTTTCAAAAGTTTCAATTTAGTTCAAAACCTATTCGCGCCCAAATTTTAAATGATCTCCAATCGACTTGAAACTTTTACCATAAATACTATAAATTATTTCGCGGACTTTGGCGAAATAAAATCCGTCACGGGACTTATAATTTTTTTTATATTAATTTTTGAAGTTAAATCCTCAAATTTCGCTAATTGACTTAATGAAATTTATTCTAAATTCCCAATATAATGAAATTAAATTCTCCTTAATTTAATTTATCGAAAATCTCGACACGTGGCAAGACGTAATTATCTTATAATATTTTTGGGTATTACAGTGTAATTGTACAAAAACCCGTAACTAGCCTTGCGGATAACCAACAATTACTTAAACCTACAAGAAACTAATGCTCGGGGGCAACCGAGACTTCAGCCTAGTTCTAGCAGTTCATAAAATACAACATTCATATAATAATTTCTCGATCAATTCCGAGTCTCCAACATAGTATAAATATTTAATAACCCAAGTCATTAAATTAAAACCAAAACAATTAAATCAGTAGAATGATTTTCATAACAAGTACTCCCTCCGGTCCATAATATTTGTCGTATTTAAGAATTGTTTTTGGTTCATAATATTTGTCACATTAGAGTTTCAAAAAAGCATTAATTGCTATTTTTCCAAAGTTATCCCTAGCAATAAATACTTTGTAAGATTAAAAAAACTAGTCAAACACAAAAACAAGTGGTAATTAATATGGACAATTTAGTAAAACTATACACAAATCAAGACATATTTATTATTTTCGTAATTTATGTGAAATGACCAAATGCGACAAATATTATGGACCGGAGGGAGTATTAGACAAATACGACTTCTAATTTCTACTATGTTCTAAGAATAAAATCAGTCTAATGAAGTTTATTAAATAAAGTAAAACCTCCGAGGAAATAAAGAATCGGAGAGCAGCTGACTCGCTCATATCATAACCCTGAAAAAATTAGGAAAACAACGGGGTCAGATATACTGAGATGAGTTCATACCACTATTTACATTTATCAAGTGGAAAACCTTTAAAACCGTTTAAAACATTTAATAACAACATTACGTATAATAGTTGGAACCCTAATCCACAATACTAATTATAACAATAATCTATATAGGCCTGGTCCCGAGAGCTGAGCTACTCTGAGTTACCACCGACCACTCTTAATCCATAACCAGAGTCCCGAGAGATGAGCTATACCGAGTTACTCTACTGGTCCCGAGAGCTATGCTCACACCGAATTACAATCGCATTTCACATACCTTATCTAGATCAATACCGGTGTGCACGCAGTCCTAATGATGCACATTAGGTAGCATGTTCCAACTAAAAGTCATAATGGAAAAACAGTTCGAAATATACGTACAATATATATATTTAATATTAAAATAACAATTTACTAAATAAAGCGGTCAATAGTAAATATAAACTCACTGCTTGCTAGTCCACGTGATTACTTGGCAAGCAACTACTCCTGGTTCGTCTCCGTATCACGAATAGTCGACGAGTCTATACAATATAAATATTTATTAAAAACAGACCCTAGCTCTAGAGAGTACTAGACACCACATAGGACTGCCTTAAACAATACGCCAGAATAAAACAATCCAGAGCAGCACAAATACCTAATAGGTAAAAACGCCCAAATAATACAAGTTTATTGAGTTCTTGCTTTGAAATCCATTTCATAAATATTATTTAATAATCTTTAAATAATAATTAATTTCCAATTAGTGGATTAACCGAGTTACCAATAACTACGAAGCTAACCTCACTTGTCGGGCGACCCAAGTCTAACCCGTCTCAAAACGTTTATCAAATATAAACTCGAGTTTATATTTATAAAATAATTTGGTAAAATAATAAACCATTTAAAAAAAAACAGAACTCAATAACTTCCATTTCAAGTAACCCGAGTTACAAACCAAAAACTTAATCATATAAGTTTAAAAAAAACGTTCAAGGGTAAAACTGTAATTTAACCAATTTTGATATTCGAAAACAAATATAATTATCCGAGTAATTATATTAACTTAAGTTGTAAAACACTTATCGTTTGCAGTTCACCAATTTATAAATCAATGCGAGATTCAAAAATTATTTAAAACAAAATCAATTGGTAAATAACTAGAGGGATTCATTTGGCCATTTGGCCATCCCCTTCAATTTAAAACCAAATTTACCAATCGCTAAATGATCAAAATGGCCATTTGGCCATCCCCTTCATTTGGCCATTTGGCCATCCCCTTCTACTTAATGATCAAAATGGCCATTTGGCCATCCCCTTCAATTTAAAACCAAATTTACCATTTTAGAGATAAGGGAACTCAACATTAACTTAAAAACTCATTTAAGCGAAAAAAAATAGTTAGTTTGCGAAAATAGCCAACACGTAACAACACGAATAAGATTCCAACTCTAAAATTCAAATAGATCAGTGGTATATCATACATATATACACTATACAAAAACAATTCAGATCTAAATTCATACGAAAATCACCTAAACAATCAACTACACAATTTCACTAGAAACTGTCTAAACATGCCAATCGAGTTTAAGGATTATTATAACTATATTTTTATGGACTAAATTGTCACATTTTAAAGTGCAAAAGGGGTAATCAGTATTTCAAAATAATCAGCAACTTGTTATGCCAAACCAAAGTTTATACCTGAGAAAGTCATTAAATAATCCAAGCAATAATCTTTTACTTCTTAACGTCTATGTATCCAAACAAAACTCATCACCTTTTTGGTACTAAATATCACTTATTTCTATGGATTTGTTATCGTAGTAATGGCCTAAGTCATTAAGGCCATTTATTCAAAATCATTCTTTTGAATTCCAAAATCAAAAAGACCAATAAAAGACCAATACAACACAATAAAATAATTGCGAGGAAATTGAGATACCTTAGAAACTAAGATACCTTAGAAACTGATTAGAAATTCAATAGTAATGGCTGCGGCTCTCTTTTTTTTTAACTTTCAAAGATTCAATATATTTTGTTTGCTTTATGAGGCTAGGGTTTAGTATTTATAACCTATTAATATTTTAGGATTTTTATAAAAATGTAAAATCTAACTTAGCCTTATTAGCTTTATTATTATTTATTTTACTTTTATTATTATTATTATTATTATATTATTTTAATTATTATTATTATGAGTATGACAAAACAAATGCTGTGTTTTTATATAAGGCCCAGAAAAGATGACAGACCAAATTCGGAGTTTATTCAACAAGTCAAACGAGACAATCGAACACAAAAACAATCAACCCAACGACGGAACGTACAATAAAAAAAATGCAGGGTATTACAGTTACGAAACAAATCCTAACGTTTAACCTTTTTAGAGATTTAAGCCCAATGTTTAAAACGTTTTGAAACAAATCCAAACGTTTCACCTTCTTAGCTATTTAAACCAAACGATTAAAATGTTACAAAAGATGTCAAAAACGTTTCACCGTTTTAGCGAATTATGCCAAACGTTTACTAACGTTATGAAATAAATCCAAAAGTTCCACCTTTTTAGCGATTCAAGCCAAACATTTTAAACGTTACGAAACAAATCCAAATGTTTCTCCTTTTTTCCAATTTAAGCCAAACGTTTAAAACGTTTCCAAACTAATCCAAACGTTCAAGACAATACGAAAAAAATCCAAACGTATCACATTTTCAGCGATTTAAGCCAAACGTTTACAAACGTTAAGAAACAAATTCAAACGTTTCACCTTTTTAGCGATTTAAGACAAACGTTTAAAACGCCATGAAACCAATCTAAACGTCCAAAACGTTACGAAATAAATCTTAAAGTTTCAGCCTTTTAGCGATTTAAGGAAAACGTTTAAAACATTGCGGAAAAATGCTAACGTTTTTCCTTTTTAGCGATTTAAGCCAAACATTTAAAAAATTTCAAAACAAATCCAAACGTTTCCCCTTTTTATCGATTTTTAGCCAAACATTTAAAACATTACGAAACAAATCCAAGCGTTAAAACGTTATGAAGCAAATCCAAAAGTTTCGCCTTTTTAGCGATTTAAACCAAACGTTTACAAACGTTATAAAACAAATTCCTACGTTTCCCCTTTTTTGCGATTTAAGACAAACGTTTAAAACGTTACGAAAGAAATCATAATGTTTCACCTTTTTAGCGATATAAGCCATACATTTACAAATGTTACAAAAAAAATCCAAACGTTTCCCCTTTTTAGTGATTTATGCCAAACATTTAAAACATTACGAAACCAATCCAAACGTTTCAAACGTTACGAAAAAATCCAAACTTTTCACCTTTTTAGCGATTTAAGCCAAACGTTTGCAAACATTGCGAAACAAATCCAAATGTTTCCCCTTTTTAGCAATTTAAGCGAAACATTTAAGACGTTATGAAACTAATCCAAACGTTTAAAACGTTACGAAACAAATCAAAACATTTAACCTTTTTAGCGATTAAAGTCAAACGTTTACAAAAGTCTTAAAACAAATCGAAACATTTCCCCTTTTTAGTGATTTAAGCCAAACGTTTAAAATGTTACGAAACCAATCCAAACGTTTTATTGTTTTACGATTTAAGCAAAAAAAATTACCAACTTTACGAAACAAATCCAAATGGTTCACTTTTTTAGCGAATTAAACCAAACGTTTCAAATATTACGAAACCAATCCAAACGTTTCACCGTTTTTTGCTATTTAAGTCAAATGTTTACAAATGTTACGAAACAAATCCAAACATTTCACCTTTTTAGCGATTTAAGCCAAACATTTAAAACGTTACGAAACCAATCTAAACGTTCAAAACGTTATGAAACAAATCCTAATGTTTCATCTTTTTAGCGATTTAAGCCTAACATGTAAAACGTTACGGAAAAATTCCTAACATTTATCCTGTTTAGCGATTTAAGCCAAACGTTAAAAAATTTCGAAACAAATCTAAACGTTTTCCCTTTTTAGCAATTTAAGCCAAACTTTTAAACCGTTACGAAACCAATCCAATCGTTTAAAACGCTACAAAGCAAATCCATACGTTTCTCTTTTTTGGCGATCTAAGCAAAACATTTAAAACGCTACGAAATAAATCATAATGTTTCACTATTTTAGTGATTTAAGCTAAACGTTTTACAAAGGTTACGAAACAAATCCAAACGTTTCACCTTTTTAGTGATTTAACCCAAACATTTAAAACGTCATGAAATCAATCCAAACATTTCAAATCTTACGAAACAAATCCAAATGTTTCACCTTTTTAGCGATTTAAGGAAAACGTTTACAAACTTTACGAAAAAAATTCAAATGTTTCCCGTTTTTAGCAATTTAAGCCAAACGTTTTGTATTATCCCGTATTTTTTAAATTATTATTTTTTTAAGTCGCTTGTTGTTTCGATTGTGATTCGATTCGTGGTTATTTATATTATTAAATCTTAATATAAAAAAAAAAGATAAATAAGTATGCCATGCTATGCATACAAAGGGCCATGCATGCACCTCTTTTCCTCCCATGTGAATGTTGGCCCATTCATTATGATCTTAGCCAAAAAGCCAATTAACCTTATGTTTTAAAATATGAAACAGAAACTGATTTTGGGTAGTAGTGTTAATTTGCTGCGTTTGTTTTTCCTTCTCCCATATATATCATGTTTCACGTTTCTTTAGTTTCTAAACCTAAAATTTTCATCACTTAAAAATAAAACCTAGCCGTCACAATTCCCTCAAAATCCCTGTGAAATAATGCTGCCATCGTCCTCAAAAATCTTGGTTCCATCGTAAGTTTCCATCTCTTAATTCTCAGTTTTGGTTTTTAATCGATACCTTCGTAATTTGGATTCGTTCTCGTTCGTTTCTAGATCGAAATGAGTTCCGTTTCGTCCCAGAGATTGTAGACTCACGCCTCTACGATTCTCATCTTTGTTTTTGCCAAACGGTACGTAAATTAATCCGCTATAGTCGCCGCCGTTTCATCGTATTTGCGCGTATTGTTGTTTCTGTATGAGCCTTAAGTTACTGCCGTTTTCTATTATTTTTTTGGTTTTGATTTTGGGTTTTTAATGATTATAATATCTTGGATTATTGAGTTGTTGTCGTGATATTTGCTTCTTCTTTTGATTTTATTTCTTGATGGTTTGGTTGTTAATGGCGGAGATCCTTGCTTTCAAATGTTGATTCTCATGTTACTGATACCTGATGGATTATTCATGGTAATAGGAATGTTTAGATTGTAATAGTTGGTCACTGTTTTATTTCTTGTGTTTTATTCACACTAATGGTTGGCGGGAATATTCATTGATTCAAAATGTGGTGTTGGTTTCGTTCACAGTATTAATGATTATGGCATTTGTTATAATGAGTATGGTTTCGTTGTAATGATTATGGAAATTGTTTTTTTGTTTATTGGGTTTAAATATGTTATTGTGAATTGGAGTATATATATTGGTTAGGTCCTTGTTAATTTGTGTTTTGTTTTATTGGTATGGGTTTTAATCGAATTGGTTTAACCATTTTATTTTCATGACTTTTCTTATTTTACTTTTTGCTTGGAATGCATTTATGACTATTAAAAATTTTATGATTTTAAATTATTTAGAATATAAAACTATGGATTTCGTTATTACAAATTTTAAATCAAACTTTTGAATATCGTTTTAATTGTAAAATTGTTAATTGTCATCA
This sequence comes from Mercurialis annua, assembly GCF_937616625.2. Classification (NCBI taxonomy): domain Eukaryota; kingdom Viridiplantae; phylum Streptophyta; class Magnoliopsida; order Malpighiales; family Euphorbiaceae; genus Mercurialis; species Mercurialis annua. The sequence continues at coordinate 16,996,740 of NC_065570.1, forward strand.
CTATTTTAAATCTGAAAATTAATGTTATTTTATTTAAAATTAATAATTTTACTCTAAAAACGACAATTATTTTATAGTCTAAATTCATATAATTACTTGAGTAATTAGTGTTAATTTAAATTATTGGCTTGGCGTGCCAATTTGGCTAATTTATATTTTAACTTTTAAATTATTTTTTTAACTATTTTAGTTAAGTAAATTCTATCGGTAACTATTGGTTACTTGTGTTTTAAGCTATTGAGTTCCGTTTTATATTTGATTATTATTTTATCAATAAATAATATTATGGAATTATAAACTATGATTTATAATTTTGATAAAGTATTTATGTCGGGTTAGACTTGGGTCGCCCGACATGTGAGATAGCTTGGTAGTTATTGGTAACTCGGCTAACCCACTATTTGGAAATTATTTATTATTTATAGTTTATTAAATAATATTTATAAATTGGATATTAAAATAGGAACTCAATAAACTTGTATTGATTGTGCGTTATTATCTATTTGGTATTTTGTGTTGCTCTGTATTGTTTTATTCCGATGTGTTATTTGTGCTAGTTCTACGTGGTATCTAGTACTCTGTAGAGTTAGGGTCTATTTTTAATAATTATTTTATTTGTCTTGACCTGACTACTGGTCGTGCTTCAGAGGCGAACCAGGATTAGTTGCTTGCCGGTTATAACGTGGATTAGCAAGCATTGAGTTTGTACTTACTATTTAACGCTTGATTAAGTAAATTTTTATTTTAATAGTTAAATATATACTGTACGTATATTTCGAACTGTTTTTATATTATGGCTCTTAGTTGGAACATGCTACCTAATGGGCATCATTAGGACTGCGTACGCACCGGTAATGATATGGGTAAGGTATACATGGAAATGTGGTAACTCGGTGTGAGCATAGCTCTCGGGACCAAATAGAGTAACTCAGTGTAGCTCAGCTCTCGGGACTCTGGATATGGTATAAGTGTGGTCAGTGGTAACTCGGTGTAGCTCAGCTCTCGGGACCAGGCCTATTGAATTATGTATATTATTTAGAACTGTGGATTAGGGTTCCAACTATTAATTGTAATATCGTTACTAAATGTTTTAAACGGTTTTAAAGGTTTTCCACTTGACCCCGTTGTTTTCCAAATTTTCCAGGGTTATGATCTGAGAGAGTCAGCTGATCTCCGTTCTTTACTTTCTCGGAGGTTTTCATTTATGTTGATAAACTGTAAAACTATTTTATTCTTAGACCGTAGTAGTACATTAGACGTCTTTATTATTACTACAGTTGTTTGTCGGATTGGTCCGACTAGTTATATTGCTTTGGCATGTTACATTATTATACTGGATTATGTTATGTCTATCTTAGACTCAGTATTGGATAAGCATGTTATATTAAATGTTGAATATTATAACTGCTAGAATTAGGTTGAAATCTCGGTTGCCCCGAGCATTTGTTTTCTGCAGGTTTATTGTAATTGTATGATATAAGGAAGGCTAGCTACGGATGTTGGTACTACATTACCCATTCCCTAAAGCCGGTCACGATTCATGAAAATGGGTTGTGACACGTTTAAAACGTTACGAAACCAATCCAAACGTTTAAAACGTTACGAAAAAATTCCAAACATTTCACCTTTTTAGCGATTTAAGCCAAACGTTTAAAACGTTACAAAACCAATTCAAACGTGTCATCGTTTTAGCGATTTAAGCCAAACATTTACAAACGTTATGAAACATATCCAAACGTTTCACCTTTTTAGCGATTTAAGCCAAACGTTTAAAACATTACGAAACCAATTCAAACGTTTCATCGTTTTAGCGATTTAAGCCAAACATTTACAAACGTTACGAAACATATCCAAACGTTTCACCTTTTTAGCAATTTAAGCCAAACGTTTAAAACATTACGAAACCAATCTAAATGTTTAAAACGTTACGAAAAAAATCCAAATGTTTCGCCCTTTTATTGGGGTAAGCCAAACGTTTACAATCTTTACGAAACAAATCGAAACATTGCACCTTTTTAGTGATTAAAGGAAAACGTTCACAAAAGTTAAGAAACAAATCGAAACGTTTCCCCTTTTTAGCAATTTAAGCCAAACGTTTAAAACCTTACGAAAACAATCCAAACAATTCACCTGTTTAGCGTTATAAGACAAAAGTTTACAAACGTTACGAAACAAATTTAAATGGTTTACCTTCTTTGTGATTGAAGCCAAACGTTTAAAACATTACGAAACCAATCCAAATGTTTAAAACGTTACGAAACAAATACAAATGTTCCACCTTTTTAGCGATTTAAGTCAAACGTTTACGAACGTTACAAAACAAATCCAAACGTTTCACCATTTTAACGATTTACACCAAACGAGTAAAACGTTATGAAACCAATCCAAACGTTTAAAATGTTACGAAACAAATCCAAATGTTTTGTCTTTTTAGCAATTTAAGCCAAACATTACAAAACAAATCCAAACGTTTCACCTCTTTGGCGATTTAAGCCAAACGTTTAAAACCTTACGAAACGAATCCAAACGTTTAAAACCTTACGAAAGAAATCCAAACGTTTAAAACGTTACGAAACCAATCCAAACGTTTCACCGTTTTAGCGATTTAAGCCAAATGTTTACAAACTTTACGAAACAAATTCAAACGTATTACCTTTTTAGCGATTTAAGCCAAACTTTTAAAACATTACGAAACCAATCCAAACGTTTAAAACGTTACGAAACAAATCCAAAACATTTCCCCTATTTAGTGATTTAAGCCAAATGTTTACTAACGTTACGAAACAAATCCAAACGTTTCACCTTTTTAGCGATTTAAGACAAACGAATAAAACATTATGAAACCAATCCAAACATTCAAAACGCTATGAAACAAATCCAAACGTTTCGTGTTTTTAGCGATTTAAGTCGAACGCTACAAAACAAATCCAAACATTTCATCTATTTAGAGATTTAAGCCAAACGTTTAAAACCTTATGAAACCAATCAAAACTTTTTAAACGTTAAGAAACAAATCCTAATATTTCACCATTTTAGCGATTTAAGCCAAACAATTAAAACGTTTCGAAACAAATCCAAACGTTTCACCTTTTGAACGATTTAAGACAAACGTTCACAAACGTTACGAAACAGATCCATACATTTAACCTTTTTAGTAATATAAGTCAAACGTTTAAAACGTTATGAAACAAATCCAAACATTTCACCTTTTTAGCGATTTGAGCCAAACGTTTTAAATGTTACGAAACAAATCCTAATGTTTCACATTCTTAGCGATTTAAGCCAAACGTTTAAAATGATTCAAAACAAATCAAAACGTTTCCCCTTTTTAGCGTTTTAAGCTAAACGTTTAAAACATTACGAATCAAACCCTAACGTTTCACCTTTTTAGCAATATAAGCCAAACGCTTACAAACGTTACGAAATAAATCCAAACATTTCACCTTTTTAGTGATTTAAGCCAAACGTTTAAAACGTTATGAAACCAATCCAAATACTTCAAACGTTACAAAACAAATCCTAACATTTCACCTTTTTAGCGATTTAAGCCAAACGTTTAAGACGTTACGAAACAAATCCTAACGTTTTCCCTTTTTAGCGATTTAAGCCAAACGTTTATAATGTTACGAAACATTTCCAAACGTTTCACCTTTTTAGCGATATAAGCCAAATAATTAAAACATTTTGAAACAAATCCAAACGTTTCACCTTTTTAACGATTTAAGCTAAACGTTTAAAAATTTACAAAATAAATCTAAATGTTTCACTTTTTTAGCAATTTAAGCCAAACATTTACAAACTTTACATATCAAATCCAAATGTTTCCCCTTTATAGCGATTTAAGCCAAACGTTTAAAACGTTACGACGCAAATCTAAATATATAAAACATTACGAAACAAATCCTAACGTTTTGCCTTTTTGGCGATTTAAGTCAAACGTTTAAAATGTTACGAAACAAATCCTAACATTTCACCTTTTTAGAGTTTTGAGCCAAACGTTTTAAATGTTACGAAGCAAATCCTAATGTTTCACCTTTTTAGCGATATAAGCCTAACGTTTAAAACATTTCAAAACAAATCCAAACGTTTCACCTTTTTAGCGTTTTAAGCCAAATGTTTAAACCATTTCGAAACAAACCCTAACGTTTCACCTTTTTAGCGATTTAAGCCAAACGCTTACAAACGTTACGAAACAAATCCAAACATTTCACCGGTTTAGCGATTTAAGCCAAACGTTTAAAACGTTACGAAACGAATCCAAACGTTTAAAGAGTTACGAACCAGATCCTACCGTTTCACCTTTTTAGCGATTTAAGCAAAACGATAAAAACGTTTTGAAACAAATCCTAACGTTTAACCTCTTAAGCGCTTTAAGCCAAATGTTTAAAACGTTACGAAACAAATCCAACCGTTTTACCTTTTTAGCCATTTTAATCCAAACGTTTAAAACGATACTAAACAAATCCAAATGTTTCACTTTTTTAGCGATTTAAGCCAAACGTTAAAAACGTTTTGAAACAAATTCGAACATTTTACCCTTTTAGCGATTTAAGCCAAGCGTTTAAAACGTTATGAAATAAATCCAAACGTTTCCCTTTTTTAGCGATTTAATCCAAACGTTATCAAACTTTACGCAACAAATCTAAACGTTTCCCCTTTCTAGCGATTTAAGCCAAACATTTGAAACGTTACGATGCAAATCCAAATATTTAAAACGTTTGTAAACAAATCTTAGGGTTTTGCCTTTTTGGTGATTTAAGTCAAACGTTTAAAACGTTACGAAACAAATCCTAGCGTTTCACCTTTTTAGCGATTTGAGTCAAACGTTTTAAACGATACGATACAAATCCTAATGATTCATCTTTTTATCGATTTAAGTCAAACGTATTAAAACGTTTCAAAACATATAAATAAGTTTTAACTTTTTAGAATTTTAAGCCAAACGTTCAAAATGTTACGAAACAAACCCTAACGTTTCACCTTTTTAGCAATTTAAGCCAAACGTTTACAAACGTTATGCAACAAATCCAAACGTTTCATTTTTTTTGCGATTTAAGCCAAACATTTACAAACGTTACGAAACAAATCAAAACGTTTCACCTTTTTAGCGATTTAAGCCAAATGTTTACAAACGTTACGCAACAAATCCAAATGTTTCATCTTTATAGCGATTTAAGCCAAAAGTTTAAAAACGTTACGAAACAAATCCAAACCTTTTACCTTTTTAGCGATTTAAGCCAAACGTTTAAAACGTCATAAAACCAATCCATACATTTAAAATGTTATGAAACAAATCCAAAATTTTCCCCTTTTTGGCGATTTAAGCCAAACGTTTTAAAGTTTACGAATTAAATCCAAACGTTTTACCTTGTAAGAGATTTAAGCCAAACATTTACAAACGTTACAAAAAAATCGAAACGTTTCAGCTTTTAGCGATTTAAGCAAAACGAATAAAACGTTATGAAACCAATCAAAATGTTTAAAATGTTACGAACAAAATCCAATCGTGTCGCCTTTTTAGCAATTTAAGCCTACCGTTTAAAAACGTTACAAAACAAATACAAACGTTTCACCTATTTAGAGATTTATGAAAAACATTTAAAACCTTACGAAACCAATTTAAACGTTTAAAACATTAAGAAACAAATCCTAATGTTTTACCATATTAGCGATTTATGCGAAACCTTTAAAACTTTTCGAAACAAATCCATATGTTTCACCCTTTTAACGATTTAAGACAAAAGTTTACAAACGTTACGAAACAAAACCAAATATTTAACCTTTTTAGCGGTTTAAGCCAAACGTTTAAAACGTTATGAAACAAATACAAACGTTTCACCTTTTTAGCGATTAAATTTAAATGTTACGAAACAAATCCAAACAATTCACCTTTTTAGCGATTTAAGCCAAACATTTAAAATTTTACGAAACCAATAGAAATATTTCACCTTTTTAGCGATTTAAGCCAAACGTTTACAAATGTTACAAAACAAATCCAAATATTTCACCTTTTTTTATCAATTTCAGCCAAACGTTTAGAATATTACGAAACCAATCCAAACTTTAAATACTTTACAAAAAAAATCCAAAATTTTCCCCTTTTTAGCGATTTAAGTCAAACTTTTACAATCGTTTCGAAACAAGTCCAAACATTTCACCTTTTTAGCGATTTAAACCAGACATTAAAAACGTTACGAAAAAAATCCACATGTTTCACCTTTTTAGCGATTTAAGCCAAATGTTTACAAACGTAACAAAAAATTCAAACGTTTACAAACGTTACGAAACAAATCCAAACATTTCACCTATTTAGCGATTTAAGGCAAACTTTTAAAACGTTACGGAACCAATCGAAACGTTTAAAACGTTGGCGAAACGAATCCTAATGTTTCACCTATTTAGCGATTTAAGCCGAACGTTTCAAATGTTACGGAACAAATCCTAACATTTCACCTTTTTAACGATTTAAGCCAAACGTTGATCACGTAACAAAAATAAATCCAAAAGTTTCACTTTTTTAGAGATTTAAGCCAAAAGTTTACAAACTTTACGTAACAAATCCACACGTTTCCCCTTTGTAGCGATTTAAGCCAAACGTTTAAAACGTTATGACGCAAATCCAAATATTTAAAACGTAAGGAAACAAATCCTAACGTTTTTCCTTTTTGACGATTTAAGTCAAACATTTAAAATGTTACGAAATAAATCCTAATGTTTCACCTATTAAGCGATTTGAGCCAAATGTTTTAAACGATACGAAAAAAATCCTAATGATTCTCCTTTTTAGCGATTTAAGCAAAACGTTTAAAACGTTTCAAAACAAATCAAAAAGTTTTACCTTTTTAGCATTTTAAGCCAAACGTTTAAAACATTACGAAACAAACCCTAACGTTTGACCTTTTTAGCGATTTAAGCCAAACGTTTACAAACGTTACGAAACAAATCCAAACGTTTCACCTTTTAGCGATTTAAGCCAAATGAATAAAATGTAATTAAGCCCAATCCAAAGGTTTAAATCGTTACGAAACAGATCCAAACGTTTCATGTTTTTAGCGATTTAAGCTAAACATTTACAAACGTTACGAAACAAATCCAAACGTTTCACCTTTTAGCGATTTAAGCAAAACGAATAAAATGTAATGAAACCAATCCAAACGTTTAAATTGTTACGAAACAAATCCAAACGTGTCGCCTTTTTAGCGATTTAAGCCAATAGTTTATAAACGTTCCAAAACAAATACAAACATTTCACCTATTTTGCAATTTAAAACAAACTTTCAAAACCATACGAAATCAATCCAAACGTTTAAAACGTTAAGAAGCAAATCCTAATGTTTCACCATATTAGCGATTAATGCGAAACGTGTAAAATGTTTCGAAACAAATCCAAACGTTTCACCTTTTTAACGATTTGAGGAAAACGTTACGAAACAAATCTTAACATTTAACCTTTTTAGCGATTTAAGCCAAACGTTTAAAACGTTACAAAACAAATCCAAACGTTTCACCTTTTTAGCGATTTAAGCCAAACGATTACAAACGTTGAAAAACAATTCCAAACGATTCACCTTTTTTGCAATATAAGCCAAACATTTAGTATTTTACGAAACCAATCGAAACGTTTCACCTTTTTAGCGAATTAAGCCAAACGTTTACAAACGTTACGAAACAAATCCAAATGTTTCACCTTTTTATCAATTTAACCCAAACGTTTAAAATGTTATTAAACCAATCCAAATGTTTAAAACTTTACGAAACAAATCCAAACGTTTTCCCTTTTTAGCGATTTAAGCCAAACTTTTACAATCGTTTCGAAATAAATCCAAACATATCATTTTTTTAGCGATTTAAACCAAACGTTTATAATATTACGAAACAAATTCATATGTTTCACCTTTTTAGCAATTTAAGTCAGACGTTTAAAATGTTACGCAACAAATCCAAACGTTTCATCTTTTTAGCGATTTAAGCCAAACGTTTACAAACGTTACGAAACAAATCTAAACGTTTCCCCTTTTTAGCGATTTAAGCCAATGGTTTAAAACTTGAAAAAACCAATCCATACGTTTAAAAGGTTACAAAACAAATCCAAACGTTACACCTTTTTAGCGATTTAAGCGAAACGTTTATAAACTTTACGAAACAAATCAAAATGTTTCATCTTTTTCGCGATTTAAGCAAAACATTTAAAACGTTATAAAGCAAATCCAAACGTTTAAAACGTCACGAAACAAATCCTAACATTTTTCGTTTTTGGAGATTTAAGCCAAATGTTTTAAACGTTACGAAACAAATCCTAACGTTTCACCTTTTTAGCGATTTGAGCCAAACATTTTAAACGTTACGAAATAAATCCAAATGTTTCACCTTTTTAGCGATTTAAGCCAAACGTTTCGAAACAATTCCAAACGTTTCACCTTTTTAGCGTTTTAAGCTAAACGTCTAAAACATTATTAAACAAACCCTAACGTTTCACCTTTTTAGAGATTTAAGCAAACGCTTACAAATGTTACGAAACAAATCCAAACATTTAGCCTTTTTAGCGATTTAAGCCAAACGTTTAAAACGTTACGAAATCAATCCAAACGTTTCAAACGTTACGAAAGAAATCCTAACGTTTCACCTTTTTAGCGATTTAAGCCAAACGTTTAAAATGTTACGAAACATATCCAAACGTTTCACCTTTTTAGCGATTTAAGCCAAATATTTAAAACATTTTGAAACAAATCCAAACGTGTCACCTTTTTAACGATTTAAGCCAAACGCTTAAAACATTATAAAATAAATATAATTGTTTCAGTTTTTTAGCGATTTAAGACAAACGTTTACAAACTTTACGTAACAAATCCAAACGTTTCCCCTTTCTAGCGATTTAAGCCAAACGTTTAAAACGTTATGACGCAAATCCACATATTTAAAACGTTACAAAACAAATCCCAACGTTTTGCCTTTTTGCGGTTTAAGTCAAACGTTTAAAATGTTACGAAACAAATCATAACATTTTACCTTTTTAGCAATTTGAGCCAAAATTTTTAAATGTTACGCAACAAATCCTAATGTTTCACCTTTTTAGAGATATAAGTCTAACGTTTAAAACGTTTCCAAACAAATCCAAACGTTTCAGCTTTTTAACATTTTAAGCCAAACATTTAAAACATTAAGAAACAAACCCTAACGTTTTACCTTTTTAGCGATTTAAGCCAAACACTTACAAACGTTACGAAACAAATCCAAACATTTCATCGGTTTAGCGATTTAAGCCAAACATTTAAAAAGTTACGAAACGAATCCAAACGTTTAAAACGTAACGAAACAAATCCTAACGTTTCTCTTTTTTAGCGATTTAAGCCAAACGTTTAAAATATTACGAAACAAATCCATACGTTTCACCTTTTCAGCGCTTTAAGCCAAATGTTTAAGACGTTACGCAACAAATCCAAATGTTTCACCTTTTTAGCGATTTAAGCCAAACGTTAAAAACGTTTTAAAACAAATCCAAATGTTTCACCTTTTTAACGATTTAAGCCAAACGTTAAAAACGTTTTGAAACAAATCCGAACGTTTCACCTTATTAGCGATTTAAGCCAAACGTTTAAATCGTTATGAAATAAATCCAAACGTTTCACTTTTTTAGCGATTTAAGCCAAACGTTTACAAACATTACGTAACAAATCCAAATGTTTCCCCTTTCTAGCGATTTAAGCCAAACGTTTAAAACGTTATGACACAAATCCAAATATTTAAAGCGTTAAGAAACAAATCCTAACGTTTTGTCTTTTTGGCGATTTAAGTCAAACGTTTAAAACGTATGGAAAAAAATCCCAATGTTTCACCTTTTTATCAATTTGAGCCAAACGTTTTAAACGATACGAAACAAATCAGAATGATTCACCTTTTTAGCGATTTAAGCCAAACGTTTAAAATGTTTCAAAACAAATCAAAAAGTTTTACCTTTTTAGCATTTTAAGCCAAACGTTTAAGACATTACGAAACAAACCCTAACATTTCCCCTTTTTAGCGATTTAAGCCAAACGTTTACAAACGTTTCGAAACAAATCCAAACATTTTACATATTCAGCGATTAAAATCAAACTTTTAAAACGTTACGAAACAAATCCACACGTTTCACCTTTTTAACGATTTAAGCCAAATGTTTACAAACGTTACTCAACAAATCCAAACGTTTCATCCTTTTAGCGATTTAAGTCAAACGTTTACAAATGTTACGAAGTTCGTCGGTAACACCCATACTCTAATGCTGTGGATTATAGTTGATAGACTAACAAAATCATCATATTTTTTGCCTATAAAGGTAAATTATTCACTTGATGAACTTGCAGAGATTTACACTAGGGAGATAGTTAGACTGCATGGTTTTGGAAAAGCTTACAACAGGCTTAGGTACTGAATTGAAATTCAGTACAACGTTTCATCCTCAAAAAGATGGGCAATCAGAACGAACTATTCAAACTTTAGATGATATGTTACGTGCATGCATGATTGAATTTCAAGGTAGTTGGGATAAATATGTTCCACTCATTGATTTTGCATACAATAATAGTTATCATTCTAGTTTGGGAATGGCTCCTTATCAAGTATTATATGGTAGAAGATGCAGAACACCAGTGTGTTGGGATGAAATTGGGGAAAAACAGTTAAGAGGCCCAGAAATTGTTCAAATCACTACAGAAAAAGTACAATTGATCAGAGATCGCCTGAAGGAGTCCCAAGATAGTTAAAAGAGCTATGCTGATTTGAAGAGGAAGCCGATTGAGTATAGAGTGGGTGATAAAGTGTTTCTCAAGATTTCTCCATGGAAAGGGATATTAAGATTTAGCAAGCGAGGAAAACTAAGTGCAAGATTCATTGGTGTCACGACCCAATTTCATGGATCGCGACCGGCACTAGGGTATGGGTATGGTCGTACCAAAACCCGTAGCAAGCCTCGCGGAAAACCATATAATCAAAATAAACCTGCAAGAAAACCAATGCTCGGGGGCAACCGAGACTCCAACCTAAGTCTAACAACTTATATAACAATTCTATTACAACCAATTGATAATATTCCGAAACTAGAAACATGCCTCATAAATCAATAATCCAATGTAACATGTCAACGTATAAATAACATAACAGTCGTACCACAACGACAAACCAAAGTATAATAATAAAGACAACTAGCTCTACTGCGGTCTAAGAAGTGAAACAGTTGACTAGTCTGATAATATAAGAAGACCTCCGAGGAACCAAAAGATCGGAGATGACCAACGCTCTCAAAATCATAAACCTGGAAAAGTTTGGAAAGCAACGGGGTCAGATATACTGAGATGAGTTCATAATGTTATTTACATTTATTAAGATTAAAACCTTAAAACAAATCCTTTTATACTAATATATATATTTGATTATGGAAGACAGTATTGAAATGAAATCCCAAAGTAGGTGTGACGTATCATCACCAAATCCCAAAGTAGACGGGAACAAATCCTCGTCGATCCCAAAGTAGGCTAGACATTAGTCTGCCGATCCCAAAGTACTTACCGGTGCACACAGTCTCGATACAAGCCTATCGAGTAGCTCGTTTCAATCCAGATCCATAATCCTTAAAACAGTTCACAAACATTTGATATACTAAAATAATTTGCGGTACTTAATAAAGCGGTAAATAACACTATAAACTCACTGCTTGCGTATCCACGTGAATATCTTGGCAAACAGCTAACCCTGAGCGGACTCCGAAGCACGAACAGACGACGGGTCTAAAACAAGGTATAAGTTAAAATCCATTCAACCCCTAACTCTAAGATTACTAGACACCACATAGGACTAGTATCTCAAACACAACCAAACACAACCAAAGTAATCAAACATAACCAACGTATTATCATAACCAAAGTATACCATATAACAAGTTAGGCAAATTCAGCTTAGGTGAGTTCTTATCTTTAAAACAAAACCAAAGTCCTTTCATAGCTTAAATACTTTATTTAAAATAAAGAGATTTCCCAAAGTAGTGTGTTAGCCTCAACTGCAGTATAGCTCAACAACACATGTCGGAAGACCACGTCTAACCCGATCCATCCATAAACCAAAGTTTAAAACCAAAGTCTTAAATAAATCCTTAAATGAAACCAAAGTATTTTTAAATAAGAACTCATACCTAACTTAATACTACCACGAACACCAAAGTAACAAATCAATTACCTTGCCAACACTTGACCAGTACACCCAAAGTATAATCAAATATGTCACCTTAAATAGAATTAAAATGATTCAACAATTAACAAGTATCAACTTGAGAATAAAATCACTCAATCAAAACCTTACATAACGTATAACACCTTATATGCCTCATATTGTTTAAACAAGTTAATCCACAACCTAAGATAATAATAACATCCTTGAAATAAGTTCAAACCATTTTATAAACAAAGTTTCCCGTTCTTTAAAACAAGATCAAACCACCCTAAGTAGGCATTTAACAAAGCCACAATCTTTGATTAAAATCATTAACCATAAAATACCAATTAACCTTTGAAATACCAAACTCATCTTTTGTAAATGATTCCCATTAATACAATCATTTCAAAACATTGATTCAACCCTTTAGAAATCCATATTAAACATATAAATTATCTTTAAACATTTGTCTCAAATCACCCAAAGTATAGTTGTTGAAATCAACCTTCTTTGACATCACAAATAAATTTCCAGCTTTTAATTAATTACTCAAAACAGTTTTAACTCAAATACTTAATCCATTTGTTATACTAAATCAATTAGGCAATTTACCCAAACCATTTAAAGTAACATTAGACATCTAACAACCTATGATTCATATTTATAAAATTTCCAGATTTTAATAAAGTTTGAAAACAGAATTTATAATCCAAAATAACTAGAAATTTGATAAGTTTTTAATTCAAAACAAACATTCCAATTCACCCAATGTATTGATAGTTATAAAACAACCTTAGATTAACTTAACAAAATTTCCAGATTTTATATCATAAGAAAAACAGAATTTAAATTCATTTATAAACCAATTCTTTCATGCCATTAATCGAAACCACCAATCTCAAAGCCATCTAGAATAATCATCCAAGGTATAACAATCACAACACCATAGAATGAAATCTCAGATTATAAACAATCACAAAACAGAATATAATCACAAACCACCCAAAGTATCGATTTCAAATCGAGCCACAACAATCACAACACACAAATATAAGGGATTAATCCACTAACCTCTTGAGATAGATTAAGGACAAAAATCAATGGAAAACCCAGAGAATATAATTCCAAAATCAGCCTACAAACAAACCATACGATAGCTAAAGATCACACAACTCAATTATATGATAAAACACTAATTAAACCTTAAGGAAATGATTAGAATACTTACTAATGATCACCAATGGATTAGGAATAGCTAGGATATGAATTTCAGAGAGTATAGGCCGTTCTAGGGTTTTAGAAAACGAGAGAAATGAATTTAGGTCGCTTAAGGGGTCTATTTATAGAAATCAGCGAACTGAACAGTGCACGAGTCGCGCCCGCTACACTTCCATCGCGCCCGTGAAACATGAACGATACATACATTGCGCCCGCTACACATCCTTCGCGCCCGCGAAACATGAATCGCGCCCGTGATGAATGAATCATCGCGCCCGTGAAAAGCTACTGCCTCCGATGAAAAATTGAGATTTTGAAAATGAAATCGAAAACGTTTCAAACTCCAAGGTTACTTCTAATACACCTTAAAACACATTTTAAAAGGTTTGGAACATTCGAACCGCGAACCGAAGTGGTCGAACCACTCAAACGAACCCAAAATACCGTTTAGGCCTAACGAAACTAGTCGGAAAAATACGGGATGTTACATTCTCCCCAACTTAAAAACAAAATCGTCCTCGATTTTAAAACAACGAAACTAAGCCCAAACTCAAGTAAACAAACCAAAGTAACTCATATAAAACATGCCCAAGGTATAACACAATCAATTTCCCAAAGTAGTAACACAACTCAAAACACAAAACAACCACAAACCCAACGTACCTCAAAGAAAAAGGAAAGGATAACGATCACGCATATCGGACTCCGTCTCCCAAGTGCATTCTTCGACCGAGTGATTTCGCCACAGAACCTTGACCATCGGAATCTCCTTGTTCCGCAACTTACACACTTGCGTATCAACAATTTCGACAGGCTGTTCCTCATAAGACAACTCTTGGTCAATCTCGACACTCTGTGGTACTATCACTTGCGAAGGATCCGAAACGCACTTCCGCAACATTGAGATATGGAATACCGGATGCACCAACGACATATCTGGCGGCAAAGCCAAACGATAAGCAACTGCTCCAACTCTCTCTATGATCTCATAAGGACCAACGAACCTCGGTGCCAACTTTCCCTTAACACCAAAACGCACAACGCCCTTCATAGGCGAAACTCGAAGAAACACAAAATCGCCAACTTGAAACTCGAAATCCTTCCGCTTAAGATCAGCATAACTTTTGTGCCGACTGAAAGCAGTCTCAAGCCTACGCTTGATCAAAGGTACCTTCTCAGAGGTAATCTGGATGATCTCAGCTCCATAAAGTTTACGCTCGCCGACCTCTTCCCAACAAATAGGAGATCGACACTTGCGCCCATACAATGCCTCATATGGTGCCATCTCGATACTAGCGTGGTAACTGTTATTATAGGAAAACTCAATCAAAGGCAAATGAGTATCCCAGCTACCCTGAAAATCCAGAACACACATTCTGAGCATATCCTCCAAAGTCTGAATCGTCCTCTCAGACTGACCGTCAGTCTGAGGATGAAATGCAGTACTGAAATCCAACCTCGTGCCCAAAGATTCCTGCATCGCCTTCCAAAATCGAGAGGTGAAAACTGAACCTCTGTCCGAAACTATCGACACTGGTACACCATGGAGACTAACAATCCGATCGATGTACAATTGTGCCAACTTCGAAGCCTGATATGAAACCTTGATCGGTAAGAAGTGAGCTGACTTGGTCAAACGGTCAACTATCACCCAAATCGAATCGTACCCCTGCCGGGTACGTGGTAAACCAACCACAAAATCCATAGCGATCCACTCCCATTTCCACTCTGGAATAGGTAGCGGTTGCAGATATCCAAACGGTCTCTGATGTTCTAACTTTACTTGCTGGCAAGTTAAACACTTAGACACAAACTCTGCAACATCCTTTTTCATACCGCTCCACCAGTACGTACCTTTGAGATCATGATACATCTTGGTAGAACCCGGATGAACATTGTAAGCTGACTTGTGCGCTTCCTCCAGAATCTGGTCTCTCAAACCATCCGAATCTGGAACACACAGTCGAGAACCGTACCTGAGAATTCCATCCGCCAGAACAAACTCGGAATTTCCATTCAGATGGATCTCATCCATAATCCGTTTCAATTGTGGATCCTCAGCTTGTGAAACTTTGATCCTATCAATCAAAACTGGTTGCACTTGCAACTGTGCCAACAAACAACCTTTCTGCGAAACCTGAAATCGGTATCCCGAAGCTAACAGACTATGCCACTCACGAACCATGGGTCTCCGCCCAACCTCAGAAATATGGGCCAAACTGCCCGAAGATTTGCGACTCAACGCATCGGCTACCACATTAGCCTTACCCGGATGGTACTGAATAGAACAATCGTAGTCTTTCAGTAACTCCAACCATCTCCGCTGCCTTAGATTCAACTCCCGCTGATCAAAGATGTACTTCAGACTCTTATGATCAGTAAAGATCTCGCAAGTCGCACCGTACAAATAATGCCTCCAAATCTTGAGAGCAAAAACCACAGCTGCCAACTCCAGATCATGAGTAGGATAATTCACCTCATGCTTCTTCAGCTGGCGAGAAGCATAGGCAATCACCTTACCATGTTGCATCAGAACACAACCCAAACCGATACGAGAAGCATCACAATACACAGTGAATCCCTCGATGCCAGATGGCAAGGCCAACACAGGAGCTGTAGTTAAAATCTCTTTGAGCTTCTCGAAGCTCGCCTCACACTTATCAGTCCACTCAAACTTAACACCTTTCTGTGTCAGTTTAGTCATCGGTGCAGATATTCTGGAGAAATCTTGCACGAACCGACGATAGTAGCCAGCTAACCCAAGAAAACTTCTGATCTCGGTAACTGATCTCGGCCTCTGCCAATCCATGACTGCCTCAATTTTCTTCGGATCAACCTTGATTCCATCCTTAGACACCACGTGTCCTAAGAAAGTAACATGATCCAGCCAGAATTCACACTTCGAGAACTTAGCATACAGTTGATGCTCACGCAAAGTCTGCAGTATTGTTCTCAAGTGAAAAGCATGCTCCTCCTCACTCCGAGAGTAAATCAATATGTCATCAATAAACACAATGACAAACTGGTCCAGAAAAGGCTTGAACACCCGGTTCATCATATCCATAAACGCTGCTGGTGCGTTAGTCAACCCAAAAGACATGACCAGAAATTCGAAATGCCCATAACGCGTTCTGAAAGCAGTCTTAGGCACATCGACGTCTCGAATCCGAAGTTGGATCTCAAGTCAATCTTGGAAAAACATTTCGCCCCTTGCAATTGATCGAACAAATCATCAATGCGAGGAAGAGGGTATCTATTCTTGATAGTAACTTTGTTCAGCTGTCTGTAATCAATACACAACCGAAAAGACCCATCCTTCTTCTTGACAAACAACACCGGAGCACCCCACGGGGAAGTACTTGGTCTGATAAAACCACAATCCAGCAATTCCTGTAACTGCTCTTTCAACTCTTTCAGCTCAGCAGGAGCCATTCGATACGGAGGTATCGAAATAGGAGCTGTTCCAGGAGCAACATCGATACAGAACTCAATGTCTCGATCAGGTGGTAATCCAGGTAACTCCTCTGGAAACACATCAGTGAACTCATTCACTATCGGAACACTATGCACATCACCACAGCCACCTTCTAAATCACGAACCACCGCTAAGAAAGCCTGGCAACCCTTGCCCATCATACGCTTGGCCTTGATCGCTGAAATTAGATTCTTAGGTGTTTCCGTCTTCTCCCCTTGGAAGGAAAAAGGCGTCTCACCAGGAATCCCGAACAATACCGACTTCCCTCGACAGTCGATAGAAGCAAAATGGCGTGAAAGCCAATCCATCCCCAAGATGACATCAAAAGATAACACATCAAGAACAATCAAATCAGCCCTAAGGTCTCTACCATGAATAATCACAGAACAAGAAGGATACACCACATCCACCACAACACAGTCAGACAAAGGCGTAGATACAGATAAAGGCTCTAACAACCTAGATGGTGTCACACCCAACTTCGCAGCAAAATTCGACGAAACAAAAGAATGGGTTGCACCCGCATCAAATAAAACCAATGCATCTACAAATGAAATGGGAATAGTACCTTGCACCACTGCGTTTGATGCACGAGCATCCTGAGGAGTCAGAGCAAACACTCTAGCCTGACCCTGCCCTTGCTGCGGTGCCTGAGAAGAACTGTAACTACCCGAGCCTCTACCACCGTTTCCACGGCCACCAAAACCACGTCCTCCTGAACCACGGCCCCGCTGGCCACCAAACGAAGCGGCAGGTTGGGAATACCCTGCCGAAGGAGTAAAAGCAGTTCTCTGCTGCTGAAAAGACGGCTGAGCAACACTAGCCGACGACACTCGCTGCCCAGATGTCTGACACTCTCTCGCGAAATGGCCCGGTTGGCCACAAGCATAGCAGCTACCCGGTGCTACTGCACAAGCTCCAAAGTGCCTGCGCCTACAGTTCTGACAGAAAGGAACACTGGATGCTCCACTGCTACCCTGCCCAGAACTACGGCTACCACTGCTGTAACTAGCACCATGGGAATACGGTTGGTATCCCCTCCGCTCACCTCCTTTCTTACTCTTGAACTGAGAAGACTTGGAATGATAGCTGCTGCTACCACTCTGCTGCACACTACCCTGCGCAACACCGCTCGCCTTTTTGGTCTCAGACATTTTCCCAAAGTGCAGTAAACTAGTCTCCATTCGACGAGCACTGTCTACTACATCCGAAAACTCCTTGTTCGACTCAGTCAGAAGGCTAATAAAATCAGCGCCTAAACCCTTCACGTACCTGTCATTCACCCTTTGCCGTTCAGTCAGCAGTTCTGGGGCAAAACGACACAGCCTCACAAATTCAGTAGTGTACTCGTTCACCGACCTATCTCCCCTTTTCAAAACCAGCAATCTGTCTCTATGACCTTCGGTCACTGAAAAAGGTAAGTAAAAGTTCTTGAACCGAGTCACAAAATCCTCCCAAGAAATAGTAGCCATCTCAGCACGAATGGCACTACGAAACCAATCACTTGCAGAGCCCTTCAAGGACATCTCCACCAACATAACAGTCTGCCTCTCCGAAGCCTGCAACCTCTGAGCATTTCGCTCAACTTCCTCCAGAAAATCTAGGGCATCGCCATCGCCCGAAAACTCTGTCGACTTACGCCTCGCATAAGCCAACACCAAATCCTTGTCAGTGGTCCCGCCACCACCAACTGCATTACCACCAGCCTGAGGTGCCTGTTGCTGAACAATCTGACCCAGCATAGCATACTGGTTCTGCATGGCAATCTGTCCTGCCTGCAGTTGCACCTGATTATTCTGAAGTGCAGTGATCCCAGCCAAAAACGTCGTGAAATCGAATGGATCGAGATGAATGCCTGCACCACCTCGTCCCCTACCTCTGCCTCCCCGACCTCTGCCAGCCTGACCTCTGCCGGCTAGGCCTCGGCCGGCCGGAACTCCGCCTGCACGACCCCCACCAACTTGAACCTCTGGTTCATGCTGGTCAATCTCAATCGACATAGCGTCATCAGCCTCAGCCTCAGCCTGAGCTGCAGCACGCCTACGAGTATTCATTCCTAAGAATGAAACAAACAATTCTCAAAACAAAGCCCTCAAAGCAACACCCAAAGTAAATTTAAATAGCTCAAACATTAAAATTGCAACCAAAGTAATAACAATAATATTCCAAAGTAAGCATAAACTTCAAAAGTAACATTAGTAACACGTAAGACCGACTCAACATCCCTAAAGGTGAAGGTAGAAAGTTTTGAAAACAAATGATGACGTTTCAAAAGACAAAACTTGAATCCTAATTTCCGCAGTAGACCCTAAGACATAACAGTAACACTTAACATGCCTTAAAGCAGTAAACACATAACATGCAAAAATTTGGCCTTAGTTCGAAACTAAAGCTCTGATACCAACTTTGTCACGACCCAATTTCATGGATCGCGACCGGCACTAGGGTATGGGTATGGTCGTACCAAAACCCGTAGCAAGCCTCGCGGAAAACCATATAATCAAAATAAACCTGCAAGAAAACCAATGCTCGGGGGCAACCGAGACTCCAACCTAAGTCTAACAACTTATATAACAATTCTATTACAACCAATTGATAATATTCCGAAACTAGAAACATGCCTCATAAATCAATAATCCAATGTAACATGTCAACGTATAAATAACATAACAGTCGTACCACAACGACAAACCAAAGTATAATAATAAAGACAACTAGCTCTACTGCGGTCTAAGAAGTGAAACAGTTGACTAGTCTGATAATATAAGAAGACCTCCGAGGAACCAAAAGATCGGAGATGACCAACGCTCTCAAAATCATAAACCTGGAAAAGTTTGGAAAGCAACGGGGTCAGATATACTGAGATGAGTTCATAATGTTATTTACATTTATTAAGATTAAAACCTTAAAACAAATCCTTTTATACTAATATATATATTTGATTATGGAAGACAGTATTGAAATGAAATCCCAAAGTAGGTGTGACGTATCATCACCAAATCCCAAAGTAGACGGGAACAAATTCTCGTCGATCCCAAAATAGGCTAGACATTAGTCTGCCGATCCCAAAGTACTTACCGGTGCACACAGTCTCGATACAAGCCTATCGAGTAGCTCGTTTCAATCCAGATCCATAATCCTTAAAACAGTTCACAAACATTTGATATACTAAAATAATTTGCGGTACTTAATAAAGCGGTAAATAACACTATAAACTCACTGCTTGCGTATCCACGTGAATATCTTGGCAAACAGCTAACCCTGAGCGGACTCCGAAGCACGAACAGACGACGGGTCTAAAACAAGGTATAAGTTAAAATCCATTCAACCCCTAACTCTAAGATTACTAGACACCACATAGGACTAGTATCTCAAACACAACCAAACACAACCAAAGTAATCAAACATAACCAACGTATTATCATAACCAAAGTATACCATATAACAAGTTAGGCAAATTAAGCTTAGGTGAGTTCTTATCTTTAAAACAAAACCAAAGTCCTTTCATAGCTTAAATACTTTATTTAAAATAAAGAGATTTCCCAAAGTAGTGTGTTAGCCTCAACTGCAGTATAGCTCAACAACACATGTCGGAAGACCACGTCTAACCCGATCCATCCATAAACCAATGTTTAAAACCAAAGTCTTAAATAAATCCTTAAATGAAACCAAAGTATTTTTAAATAAGAACTCATACCTAACTTAATACTACCACGAACACCAAAGTAACAAATCAATTACCTTGCCAACACTTGACAAGTACACCCAAAGTATAATCAAATATGTCACCTTAAATAGAATTAAAATGATTCAACAATTAACAAGTATCAACTTGAGAATAAAATCACTCAATCAAAACCTTACATAACGTATAACACCTTATATGCCTCATATTGTTTAAACAAGTTAATCCACAACCTAAGATAATAATAACATCCTTGAAATAAGTTCAAACCATTTTATAAACAAAGTTTCCCGTTCTTTAAAACAAGATCAAACCACCCTAAGTAGGCATTTAACAAAGCCACAATCTTTGATTAAAATCATTAACCATAAAATACCAATTAACCTTTGAAATACCAAACTCATCTTTTGTAAATGATTCCCATTAATACAATCATTTCAAAACATTGATTCAACCCTTTAGAAATCCATATTAAACATATAAATTATCTTTAAACATTTGTCTCAAATCACCCAAAGTATAGTTGTTGAAATCAACCTTCTTTGACATCACAAATAAATTTCCAGCTTTTAATTAATTACTCAAAACAGTTTTAACTCAAATACTTAATCCATTTGTTATACTAAATCAATTAGGCAATTTACCCAAACCATTTAAAGTAACATTAGACATCTAACAACCTATGATTCATATTTATAAAATTTCCAGATTTTAATAAAGTTTGAAAACAGAATTTATAATCCAAAATAACTAGAAATTTGATAAGTTTTTAATTCAAAACAAACATTCCAATCCACCCAATGTATTGATAGTTATAAAACAACCTTAGATTAACTTAACAAAATTTCCAGATTTTATATCATAAGAAAAACAGAATTTAAATTCATTTATAAACCAATTCTTTCATGCCATTAATCGAAACCACCAATCTCAAAGCCATCTAGAATAATCATCCAAGGTATAACAATCACAACACCATAGAATGAAATCTCAGATTATAAACAATCACAAAACAGAATATAATCACAAACCACCCAAAGTATCGATTTCAAATCGAGCCACAACAATCACAACACACAAATATAAGGGATTAATCCACTAACCTCTTGAGATAGATTAAGGACAAAAATCAATGGAAAACCCAGAGAATATAATTCCAAAATCAGCCTACAAACAAACCATACGATAGCTAAAGATCACACAACTCAATTATATGATAAAACACTAATTAAACCTTAAGGAAATGATTAGAATACTTACTAATGATCACCAATGGATTAGGAATAGCTAGGATATGAATTTCAGAGAGTATAGGCCGTTCTAGGGTTTTAGAAAACGAGAGAAATGAATTTAGGTCGCTTAAGGGGTCTATTTATAGAAATCAGCGAACTGAACAGTGCACGAGTCGCGCCCGCTACACTTCCATCGCGCCCGTGAAACATGAACGATACATACATTGCGCCCGCTACACATCCTTCGCGCCCGCGAAACATGAATCGCGCCCGTGATGAATGAATCATCGCGCCCGTGAAAAGCTACTGCCTCCGATGAAAAATTGAGATTTTGAAAATGAAATCGAAAACGTTTCAAACTCCAAGGTTACTTCTAATACACCTTAAAACACATTTTAAAAGGTTTGGAACATTCGAACCGCGAACCGAAGTGGTCGAACCACTCAAACGAACCCAAAATACCGTTTAGGCCTAACGAAACTAGTCGGAAAAATACGGGATGTTACAATTGGTCCATATGAAGTAATTGAAAAGATTGGTCCAGTAGCTTATAGGTTAGGCTTACCTCCAGAGTTATCGCATATTCATAACGTCTTTCATGTTTCTTTGCTACTGAGATACATGAGTGATCCTAATCACGTCTTAAAGGTTTAACTTATAGAGCTAAAGGATGATTTATCATATGAAGAAGAACCAGTTAGTATTTTAGCCAAGGAAGACAAGGAGTTAAGAAACACTACTAAAAAAACTGGTTATAGTGACGGAAATTTGTGATGGAAAAATTCCGTCACAAATTTATGACGGATTAGTGAAGGATTTGTGACTGATATTAAATTTATGACGGATTTGTGATAGAATTTTCCGTCACTTATATTAGTGACGGAAATATTCGTCACAAATCCGTCACTAGATTTAGTGACGGAAAAATCCGTCACAATTTAAAAATCCGTCACAAATTTGTGAAGGATTTATGACGGATTTGTCTTACCACACAATTTGTGACGGACAAATCCGTCACAAAGTTGCGACGTCACAAATCCGTCACAAATGGTGACGGATTTGTGACGGAAATTCCATTGCATTAATAAAATGAAAAGACTCTCTTTACATTTGGTCAACATTTAAAACTCTTCCTCTCTTGTTTTCTCAACCGCTGCTCTCTCTTTCGTTGCTCCTCTCCTCTCCGTGCAACTGCTTGTCTCCATTCAGCTATTGTCGCCGCTCTCCGCTGCTGCTGCCGTCGTTTTTCCACATTAAACTCATCCTCTCAGTTTTTATTTCTTCTTCTCCGACTGCATCATTAAGTAATTTAAAGGTAATTTCAATTGTCTCTCTCAACTCTTCATTTCCCCTTTACTTTTCTCAATTCGTGGGTTCTATTTGATGGGTTATTAATTAGTACTGATTTTATTGAAACCCAAGTTCTGAATTTTTTCATGTTTTTGTTTAAAGTCAACATTGCATTAAAAATTGTGTTTAGTTTGCCTATTTCATGAAATTTGTGAAAAAGTGTTGTTCTTTTACTTCCATATGACTTTAATTTGTTTGCTGCTACTTGTAAATTCTGAAAAGTTTGTAAATTTTCTTTGGTAGAATTTCCAAACCCTAATTTTATAAAGAATAAAGAAATGGAAGGGAGAATGGGCATACATGGCGAATGAGTGTGAATGAGAAGAAATTTATTGAGGCAACTTCAGAATCTGACTTGAGAATAGAGAGCGGTAATTAGCACGAGTATCGTTAATTAACCATCAAATTTGGCAGGCAAGTTCTTCTTATTTATGAAATGAGTATTTTCAGTACTTTGTCTTGTTGGAATTAGCATTGAGCAGTAGAGATCAACAAATTTCCAATGCTAGGACAATTCAACTTGTGCATTTCAAAAGTCTGAATTGTTTCATTGTAATTAACTAATTAGGTGGTTGGATAAAGTGCTAGGTATCAGACTCACCCCATGGGATTAGGACAACCAACACTCATTTTGTTGAATCTTCATCAAACAGGATCCCTTTTTAGTGGCATGGCTTTAGTCCCTGGATGGGGTAGGGTAATTCTAAAACCCATATATATAGCATTTTACGAATTTTCCACTGTACTTAAATAATTAATTAGTTATTATGCTTGCATTCCATTCTCTCAAATTTTGGCTTTGAAATTGTACCACTTAATTGACAGTTTCAAAATAATTGCAAATAACAAAAGTGACTCTTAATTTTTTTTAAAGGGAAACAGTTCTTATCCATGTGTTTTTTTGACTTGACTTTGCTACTAAACCTTAAGAATGGTCATATGTTCAGTACTAATTCAAATGTGGAAGGGACACGATGTGAGCAATTGCCTGCCTTGAGCGCTTTGTTGGTGGATTGGACATATCTGATAAAGACATTGATAAGGCAAAAGAGGTAAGGGAATTGCCCAAGAACAATTTTTCTTAAATGTGTTATAGTTACAAAATGAAAGGACAGTGAGAAAATCTGAGTAGTTGATTTGGAAGTTGTTTTATTTGCTAAGCATTTCTGTATAAAATACATATGATATATTCATTCATTAAATTCTGCATAATTGAAAAACAAAATTGACCGATATGCTTGCAGAGGTCAAGTTAAAAAGTATGAACTAAACCACATGCAATATGTACTGATAATGTAGTTATCTTTTTATATATTGATGTTGCTTTTAGTTTGGTTACTGCTTGTTGCATTCTGCAAGCCTACTGCTTGCCGCATAACTAAAAGAAAACATGCATAATTAACATCATTTTCCTTAGAAAAAATAGAAGGGAATTTATATTAGACCCACTTTCATGATTTTAGGGAAGCTAGAGAGTTTTTACTTATTGGTTGATGTGCTAAAAGTAACTAAATATATTTGAGAAATTAGAATTCTATATATGGTATCAATTTCATTTTTTGATGATTAATTCTTAAACTGGAAGAAGTCTGGTTTAAATTTTCTCTTTCGTTTTGTGTTTTTTGTCTAGTGTACAATGAATTTGTAAGGCGTATTTGGACGGCGTTCTGATATACAAGTTATATTTGCAAGAAGATAGAGAGAACAAGAATCGACTATTTCAAGAATGGTAAGTTGATTACTTTTTTGTTTTTATTTTATATTGGATATTCTACTTAATATTGTTACCTAGGCCTCCTTGACACTGAGTGGCTATAATTCGCATTATCTACGTATCTTGCTAGTTTGTTGTTTCTTTGACAATGCTTTGTCCCTAGGTGTTGGTTTTAGTATTTGTTTAATGAATCTGACTGTTATGCAAATGCATTATTTTGATGGGTGTGACAGTGAGTACAAACTCTGTTCTTTGTTGAAGGCGGTCGATGGCCCTCAGAATTTGTCTTTGTGAATATGGATGCTTCGCCTTATAGTCTCCTTCAATCACTTTTTGATCATGAACACCATGTAAGCTATTTTGAGATGATATAATGAACACTACTCTCCATTGTCATCCTAATTATGCAGTTGAAAAACTTTTTTAGCTTTGTGATGCATTTATAGTTTGTTAAAACTTACATTTAAAACTTGCTCTCTTTGAAGGTTGGAATACTTGATGAGGAGAAGATCTTACAATGGATACAGAAATCAATGTTGGTGTTTGCAATTTGGAAAATTTTTTTGTGTTATGTAACATTTGTACTTTATATTGATAAACAACAGTATGTGATTAATATACTTTTCAAATTTATGAGTATCTACTATAAATTTTATAATTTCCTTTTGCAAGTAGTTTTTAATTAGATAATTTTAATTGTTTATTACGTTTATTATAGCAATAATCTTAATAAATCAATTATAAAAAATATAAATTGAAAATTGTTCATCGCAAATTTAGTGACAGAAATTCCGTCACTAATGTGACTTCTCACTAATAAGTCATCAAATTTGTGACGGAATCATCCATCACTAATTGGATCTGTTAAAAATCCTTCACAAAATTGTGATGGATTTGTGACGGAAGATACCGTCACAAAATTTGTGACGGATTCTTCAAGATTGACCATTGGATTTAATGACGGAATTTTCCGTCACAAATCCGTCACAAAGTTGTGACGGATTTCAAATTCCGTCACAAATTATTAGTGACGCCAAAAATGGTGACGGACAAAAATTCGTCCCAAATCCGTCACAAATGGCAGTTTGTGACGGATTTGTGACGGATTTTTCCGTCACAAACAGCCTGTTTTTTTGTAGTGAAATAAGGTTATTCCTCTAGTAAAAGTATTGTGGAAACATCACGAAAGTGAGGAAGCAACTTGGAAACGAGAATAAGATATGAGAAATAGACACCCTCATCTATTCTAGCTTAATTTCGAAGACGAAATTTCTTAAGGTGGGGAGAATTGTCACACCCGTACTCTAATGTTAGATTATGCATTGATTAAACATTCATGATCATACATTAAAATTTTCAGTATATTTAACTTGTCAATTGATTAGTTTGAAAATTGATAGGACTCAATTGAGAATGATGTTCGTCGGTAAACTAGGCTGGTATTGTTTGTTTGAAACGAATTGAATCTTTGATATTTAAATGGAACTTATGGAATTATGCAAGGACTAAATGAAATATTATCATTTCTATTATTATTTATATATAAATCAATTATTTTGTATTACATAGAAAGTGTCCTTAGT
The DNA here is from genome assembly GCF_937616625.2 of Mercurialis annua. NCBI lineage: Eukaryota > Viridiplantae > Streptophyta > Magnoliopsida > Malpighiales > Euphorbiaceae > Mercurialis > Mercurialis annua. The sequence continues at coordinate 17,023,177 of NC_065570.1, forward strand.
ATAAGTTAAAAGCCACCTTTTTTACTTTCTTTCATTCAATTAAACATAAAATCTAAGGGAGAATTTCGAATTCCTTCAATACGTAGCTTAATTTCAGAACCTAAACCTTGATTCTTTATGTTCTAAGGCTTTAGGAAGAGTGGAAACTCGAATTGGTAAGTCTCTTTAGCCATTTATGTCTTTGTGTTGAAGTATAGCACTTTGTACCATATTATGTTTTGTTGCAGCAATTTAACCTTTCGTATTTTGAACATAAATTGAGTTCTACAACTCCAAAGCAAGTAATTCTTGATTCCAGAAAAACTTTAGATTGTCTCCTAAAACGTTTGGTTTTTGAGTTTGATCTGATTATGTCGTTGTGATATCAAAAATGACAGCGATATTTTATTGCTTCAACTATGAAAACAGTTTGACTTCACCTCATTAAAACTGATATAACTCATTGCTTAGATATTGAAATTATGAAATTCTTTTTTATTTGGATTCTAGACTCAAAGAGATAAAAGTTCACCGAAGGGTTTGTTAAAATTATGTTAATACTATTCACAGAACATGTTTGAATAGAGGCTTAATGTTCGGCCTACTAAGGCAGATTTGTTGCCAAGTTCATACTCATACATAAACCATATAGAAATCCATTTGTAGGAGCTGAATTTAGGTTAAATCAATATGAGATATATGTATAAGTTTGTATATGTGATTGTAATTGTGTTTCGTGATTTACATTACTCATTTAGGTGCTCGTTTTGGCAACGACGGTGCAAATAGGAAGTAAGGGAGCTTTTCACGATATTTTGGATTAGTTTTGGTTGTTGTGTGATGAGTAGATATACTAGCCCTTGCTACTGAAATAAACATGATATTTTGATATTCAAAGTGTGAAAGTTTATTGTGTTTATAAATGTTTATATATGGTAGTTTTGATAATACACGAAAGGTGTTCGATAAAATGTTTCTTTAAACGTTTCAAATGATACATTATGCAATGTGGTTTATAAATGAAAGACGTGTTGATTTCATCAATATGTGGACTTGATTATGTTTATGTTTTGAATGATAATTTGAAATGGTTTTGTTATTGAATCGTATTGCGCTTTGATAAAATAACTTGAGATTTCTTTTATGTCATATGTCTACTCTGTAACGATATATTTGAGAGGTGCTGAGTTGTGATATGCACCTGGTTCTGTGTTGAGTTAGTTATATGCACATGTGAGATATTGTGAGTGTCTATGAGCATTTGAAACAGGGCACTTGATTGATGGCCAGTGAAGGAAGAAGGGATGAGCCGTGCTAATGATTGAGAAGGGATAGCCATTAAGTGTTCCTAGATATGTTTGTTAGACTGTAGATCAGTGTTGTGTTCCTGATTACAGGTCTATGGTGTATATTATTGTTACAGGATAATATATCAATCTTATAATTGATGATTGATACGAACTACATTTCATATTTAAAGTGAAATTGTTTTGATATCGTTTATATTCGTAAATGCTTTCGTGATGAACTTTACAAGTATTTTGTATTATATTGAACTGTTTTCTAGTATTCGTTATTATATGATATACTTACTTTAAGTATATAAATGTTTTATGCTTGTTATGTCTATTCACAGAGCTTTCGCTCATTTTAGTTGTTTTAAAACCTTTTCAGTTAGCAAGGCAATCTACAGTACAATTGACTAGAAAAGGGAGTTGGGCTTAGAGTTTGGGCTTGAGACATAGAGGTTGGCCACATCTCCGAGTTTTGAGATGCCTTGAAGTTTTTCTTTAAAATAAACTTATTTGTACCTAAATATATATTTTGAATCATACGTATAAAAGTTTGTAACAATACTTAGTTTTCATGCAGTGGCTTAAATAAAATGTTGTATACATTTTTTTCATATATTTGTGCTTAATTATTTATAGAACACGTTTTAAAATGTTGATTTGGAGATAAATATATTTTCAATAACCGTCAATCTCGTTCTAAGTAAGGAGAGGTTTGATAATTTTGGCATCAGAGCTTCGGTTTGATTGTCCTGCAGACTTTTCACTTTTGGTTTTTGATATTTTATTTAATTTAATTTTGAATATGGGACCATGGAAGTTCAAGGTCATGGAGATAGGGCTTCTCAACGTGAGATTGTTGGCCAACAGGGTAGGAATGTAGAGGATGAGGCGGATTCTAGGGGTAGTATTGATCATGAACTAGAGTCTGTGGCTAGGGCTCATGTAGTTAATCAACCAGTACCTCTTGTACCCCCAGTTGTACCTATCCTGCAGCTAGATCCTGCTATTTTAGCACAAACTATCATTGCTACTCTGCGAGCTCAAGAGACAAGAAGAAAACCTGGGGATATCATTGAACATGCTAAAAAGTGTGGAACATTTGATTTTCATGGCTCCATTGATTCCAAAGAAGCAAATAGATGGCTCATAGCTACAAATAAGTCATTTAACACTTTATAGCTGACAGATGTGCAAAAGGTCAGTAATGTTTATGGCTTGCTACATGATACATCATATGTATGGTTTTTTAGGATCAGATTGCTATTAGGAGATCGGTTGACCTGGGAGATATTCATGACCGAGTTCCGCAGGGAGTATTTAACTGAAGCATACAATGCAGAAATACAGAATGAGTTTATTGCTCTAAAGCACGGTTCAATGACATTGCAGGAATACATCGATAAATTTGAAGAACTTTACATGTTTGCTTCGGAAATTTTTCCTAAAGAAGCTCAAAAAATGTTACAGAGTCAAAGAGGGGCTGCAAATTGTTTTGAAGAATAAACTATCATTGTATGAGGGAACATAGTTCAGAGGCTGGGTAGAGAAGGCAATAGAAAAAGAGAAGCTGAGAGAAGATCTTGAACAAGAGAGTAAACAAAAAGCTTCTGTTTGGACTGGAAAACAAGGGGGATTTAACAAGGGAACTAACTCATTTCAACAAAGAAAATCATATACTGGAGGATCTAGAGGTAACAAAATACCCTGGTCTTGGTCTGGTTCACAGAGACCTCAGTCACATGATAGCAATTTCTCAGCGAGATAACCATCATCTAGTGTCAGTAGTGTGGCTAGCAAGAAGAGATCTATAACTTGCTTTGAATGTGGTGGCATGGGACATATTAGGAGGGATTATCCTAGTATGGAACAATTTAGCTCATGTCGTGGCAGAGGATTCCAAGGTACTGCAAATATAGGTTGTCAACATCAGCCTTTGATAGAGGTTAAGGTCGAGGTTCTGGCTTTAATGCGAATAAGGAAGGCGTAGCCTCAACTTCAACACAACTTATGCAAGGTACTCAGAATACTAGACCTGCTTTACAACCTAGAGTATTTGCTTTGACTCAACAAGAGGCAGCAGCTTCTCTAGATGTTATTTCTGGTAGGTTAACTATCATTGGTAGGGATGTTTATGTTTTAATTGACCCTGGTGCAACACATTCTTTCATTGTGTCATCATTCATGTCATGCATACCTCGAGATAAGAGTGTGATGAATCATGCTTTAGTTGTAGATATGCCAGTAGGTCAGTTAGTAGTTTGTCAGCATGTTTATAAAGATTGTGAGATACAGATTGTGGATCATAAGTTTGAGGTAGATTTAGTACCTTTGGCACTTCAGATGTTTGATGTTATACTTGGTATGGATGTTTTATCCAAATACAAAGCAGTTGTTGACTGTTATAGAAAAAGGGTGCATTTTCAATTACCAGAACATGTTAAAGTTGTATTCAAAGGTGAGAAGATTTCAAAACACTATGGAATGATATCATCTTTAACTGCTAGAAGAATGTTGAAGAAGGGTTGTGAAGCATAATTGGCATATCTTATGGATACATAAAAAGAAGGGGTAAAACTTGAAAATATTCATGTTGTGAATGAATTTTCTGATGTATTTCCCGATGATCTACCAGGCTTACCACCCGATAGAGAGATTGAATTTAGTTTTGATTTGTTATCAGGCACTAACCCTATTTCTCAAGCTCCGTATAGAATGGCACCAGCTGAATTGAAAGAACTAAAGGTGCAGCTACAAAAATTACTTGATAGAGGTTACATAAGACCTAGTTTTTCCCCTTGGGGTGGTCCAATGTTATTTGTGAAAAAGAAAGATGGAACTATGAGATTGTGTACTGATTATAGACAATTGAACAAGGTTACAATTCGCAACAAGTATCCATTTCCTCGAATAGATGACTTATTTGATCAACTACAAGGAGCTAGAGTATTCTCCAAGATTGACTTGAGATCTCGCTATCATCAATTGAGTTTTTGACGGATTAGTTCCTACGAAACATAAGGAATTCCAATTTTGTGCAAGCTTTAAAAAAAATATCCTTTTTGTGCTTGGACCCACCCAATTCGCATTTTTAAAATGCAGATTGGGTGGGCAATCCGCATTCTTGAGATGCGGATTGATATTAACAGCAATCCGCATTTGAAGAATGCAGATTGTATGTCAAATGGTTTGGTAAAATATATGATTTCATCCCTAGCTTAAATCAATAGTTTATCCTTCTTAGTTTTGTTTTTATTATAATATGGTTAATAATTTTCTCAATCCTTCATTTCTTTAACTTATACAATTTATCTTATAAACTCTTTTTTAACTTAACAATCAAATATTGAATTAAACTCAATTATTTACGTATTATTTAAGTGTAAAATTAATTTATAGGTGTCCGAGAAAGTAGGTCGTAATAATAGAAATTTAAAATTTAAATTTGAGAATTTAAATTTGGGTTAATGACAAAATAAATCACGAACTTTACACATTTTCTCTATTTAATCACGCAGTTTAAATTTTCTCATTTTCATGCACGAACTACCACTTTTTCCAAAATTCATGCACGGTGCCGAGGTGTCACTCATTCATTGGTGTAAATGACCTCCACCTTAGCGAATTACACCGATGGAGTCGTGACACCTCAGCACCGTGCATGCATTTGAGAAAAAGTGGTAGTTTGTGCATGAAAATGAGAAAATTTAATCTACGTGATTAAAAGGAAAAAACGTATAAAGTTGGTGAATTTTTATGACATTAGCCCTTTAAATTTTAATAATCGGTTTTAAACGAAACAAATGAAGTTTAGAAGGTAAATATATTAAAAATTAATACATCAAAGTACATCTCTAAATGTAGAGTTAAAAGTTTCGGATAAAACCTCGAAATTAAAATGTCAAAATTTAAAAATTTCAACATAATATAAAACTATATAAATTTAAGATACATATATATATATATATATATATATATATATATCTTAATTTATATAGTTTTATATTTCAACATTTTAATTTCGAGGTTTTATCCGAAACTTTTAACTCTACATTTAGAGATGTACTTTGATATATTAATCTTTAATATATTTACCTTCTAAACTTCATTTGTTTCGTTTAAAACCGATTATTAAAATTTAAATTTTCAAATTTAAATTTTAAATTTCTATAATTACGACCTAATTTCTCGGACACATATAAATTAATTTTACACTTAAATAATACGTAAGTAATTGAGTTTAATTGAATATTTGATTGTTATGTTAAAAAAAAATTATAAGATAGATTGTATAAATTAAAGAAATGAAGGGTTGAAAAAATTATTAACTATATTCCATATTTATAATAAAAACAAAACTAAGAAGGAACTAATAAACTATTGATTTAATCTAGGGATGATATTATATATTTTAACAAACTATTTAACATACAATTTGCATTCTGAAAATGCGGATTGCTCACCCAATCCGCATTTTAAAAATGCGGATTGGGAGGGTCCAGGCACAAAATAGTTATTTTTTAAAAACTAGCACAAAATTGGAATTTTTTATGTTTTGTAGGAACTAATCCGTCAAAAACCCTCATCAATTGAAGATTAAGAATCCAAATGTTCCTCAGACTGCATTTAGGACTCGATATGGTCACTATGAATTCCTTGTTATGCCATTCGGGTTAACTAATGCTCCAGCTGCTTTCATGGATTTGATGAACAGAGTTTCCAAGTCTTATCTAGATAGCTTTGTAATTGTATTCATCGATGATATCTTAATGTATTCTAGATTTGAGGAAGAGCATGTAGAGCAATTGAGACTTGTTTTGCAGACTTTAAGAGAAAAACAATTGTACGCCAAGTTTAGTAAGTGTGAGTTCTGGTTAGGGAAAGTTGTATTTCTTGGCCATGTTATTTCAACAGAGGGAATTTATGTGGATCCTAAAAAGGTGGAAGATATAATTAACTGGAATTCTCCGAGTAATGTACATGAGGTACACAGTTTTCTAGGTTTGGTTAGTTATTACAGACGGTTTGTAAAAGACTTTTCGATTATTGCCTCACCATTAACAAAGTTACTAAGAAAAGATGTGAAGTTTGTGTGGAGTCAACAATGTCAGAATAGTTTTGATGCTTTGAAAGATTATTTAACTTCAGTTTCAGTTTTGACACTTCCAATTACAGATTGGGGTATGTTGTATACAGATGCTTCCAAGAATGGGTTGGGTTGTGTATTGATGCAGCAGGGAAAGGTAATTGCTTATGCTTCAAGGCAATTAAGACCACATGAATTTAATTATCCTACACATGATCTAGAACTTGCAGCCGTGATATTTGCTTTGAAGATATGGAGACATTAACTATATGGCTTGTGTACACTGATTATAAAAGTTTGAAGTACATACTTAGTCAGAAATAATTGAATTTGAGACAAAGAAGATGGATAGAACTTCTGAAAGATTATGATCTTGTTATAGAGTATCACCCTGGAAAAGCTAAGGTAGTAGCTGATGCCCTTAGCATTATATCTTCAGGTAATTTGTTTTATATCAACACCGTAAGGATTCCATTATTCCTTGAACAGAGAAGACTTAATGTAGAGTTAAGTGAAAGTGAAAATAGAACTTTATTAGCTACGTTGAAGGTTCGTCCAATTAATTTAAATAATTAGGGATGCTCAGAATCAGGATGACAAATTAGTGAAATTCAGAGGTAAAGTCCAACAGGATAATAAAAATGACTTTAATGTTTCTGATGATGGCACTCTACTATACAAGGGTAGATTATGTGTTCCTAATATTGATATATTGAAAAAGAAAAATAATGGAGGAAGCACACAATCAGCTTATGCTATGAATATGGGGAGTAAAAAAATGTATCGTACTTTGAAAGAAAGCTACTGGTGATCGGGAATGAAGAAAGAAATTGCAGAATTTGTCTCTAGATGTTTAACATGCCAGCAAGTTAAAGCAGAGCACCAGCATCCAGCAGGTTTGCTACAACCACTTTCTATCCCTGAATGGAAATAGGAACATGTGACTATGGATTTTGTTGTTGGGTTAAATAGGAATCAATAGGGACATGATGCGATATGGATTATTGTTGATAGACTAATAAACTCAACACATTTTTTGCCTATAAAGGTAAACTATTCACTTGATAAACTTGCTGAGATTTACACTAGGGAGATAGTTAGACTGCATGGTGTTCCATATTCTATTATGTCTGATACGGATCCGAGATTTACATCTAGATTTTGGCAAAGCTTACAACAGGCTTAGGTATTAAATTGAAATTCAATACAGCGTTTCATCCTCAAACAGATGGGCAATCACAACGAACTATTCAAACTTTAGAGGATATGTTACGTGCATGCATGATTGAATTTCAAGGTAATTGGGAAAAATATGTTCCACTCGTGGATTTTGCATACAACAATAGTTATCATTCTAGTTTGGGAATGGCTCCTTATCAAGCATTATATAGTAGAAGATGTTGAACATATTTAATAGGCCCAGAAATTGTTCAAATCATTACAGCGAAATTATAATTGATCAGAGATCGCCTGAAGGAGTCCCAAGATAGGCAAAAGAGCTATGCTGATTTGAAGAGGAAGCCGATTGAGTATAGAGTGGGTGACAAAGTGTTTCTTAAGATTTCTCCATGGAAAGGGATATTAAGATTTGGCAAGCGAGGGAAACTAAGTCCAAGGTTAATTGGTCCATATAAAGTAATTTAAAAGATTGGTCCAGTAGTTTATAGGTTAGCCATACCTCCAAAGTTATGGCAGATTCATAATGTCTTTCATGTTTCTTTGCTACGGAGATACAAGAGTGATCCTAATCACGTCTTACAGGTTCAACCTATAGAGATAAAGGACAATTTATCATATGAAGAAGAACCAGTTACTATATTAGCCGAGGAAGATAAGGAGTTAAGCAATAAGGTTATACCTCTAGTAAAAGTATTGTGGAAACATCACGGAAGTGAGGAAGCAACTTGGGAACGAGGGGAAGATATGAGAAATAGATACCCTCGTCTATTCTAGTTTAATTTCAAGGACGAAATTTCTTACGGTGGGGAGAATTGTCACACCCGTACTCTAATATTAGATTATGCATTCATTAAACATTCATGATCATACATTAAAATTTTGATTCTATTTAACCTGTCAATTGATTAGTTTGAAAAGTAATAGGACTCAATTGAAAATGAAGTTCGTCGGTAAACTAGATTGGTATTATTTGTTTGAAACGAATTGAATCTTTGAGCTTTAAATAGAACTTATGGAATTATGCAAGGACTAAATGAAATATTATCATTTCTATTATTATTTATATGTAAATTAATTATTTTGTTTTACATAGCAAGTGTCCTTAGTATAAGTTAAAAGTAATTCTTCAATACATAGCTTAATTTCAGAACCTAATCCTTGATTATTCATGTTCTAAGGCTTTAGGAAGAGTGGAAACTCGAATTGGTAAGTTTCTTTAGCCATTTATGTCTTTGTATTGAATTATAGCACTTTGTAACATGTTCTATTTTGTATTTTGACCATAAATCGAGTTCTACAACTCTAAATCAAGTAATTCTTGATTCCAGAACAACTTTAGGTTGTCTCCTACAACCTCTGTGTTTTGAGTTTGATCTAATTCTGTCGTTGTGATATCAAAAATGACCGCGACATTTTATTGCTTCAACTGTGAAAACAGTTTGACCTGAAGACCTCACTAAAACTGGTATAACTCATTGCTTTGATTTTGAAATTATGAGATTATTTTTTATTTATATTCTAGACTCAAAGAAATAAAAGATTACCAAAGGGTTTGTTAAATATATGTCTATACTATTCACAAGACATGTTTGAATAGAGGCTTAATGTTCTTCCTACTAAGGAAGATTTGTTACCAAGTTCATAATTATACATAAACCATATAGAAATCCATTTGTAGGAGCTGAATTTAGGTTAAATCAGTATGATATATATGTATAAGTTTTTATATGAAATTTTTGATTGTGTTTTATGATTTACATTACTCATTTAGGTGTTCGTTTTGGCAACGACAGTGCAAATAGGAAGTAAGGCATCTTTTGACGATATATTGGACTAGTTTTGGTTGTTGTGTGGTGAGTAGATATACTAGCCCTTGCTACTGAAATAAACTTGATATTTTGAAATTCAAAGTGTTAAGGTTTATTATGTTTTTAAATGTTTATATATGGTAGTTTTGATAATGCACGAAAGGTGTTAGATAAAATGTTTTTTTGAACGTTTTAAATGATACATTATGCAATGTGTTTTATAAATGAAAGATGTGTTGATTTAATCGATATGTGGACTTGATTATGGTTAAGTTTTGAATGATAATTTGAATTGGTTTTTTTATTGAATCGTATTGCCCTTTGATGAAATAACTTGAGATTTCTTTTATGTGATATGTCTACTCTGTAACGATCTATTTGGGAGTTGATGAGTTGTGATATGCACCAGGTTATGTGTTGAGTTAGTTATATGCACATGTAAGATATTGTGAGTGTCTATGCGCATTTGACACAGGGAACTTGATTGATGGCCAGTGAAGGGAGAAGGGCTGAGCCGTGCTAAGGATGGAGAAGGGTTAGCCATCAAGTGTTCCTAGATATGTTGGTTAGACTATATTATTGTTTCAGGGTAATATATCAATCTTATAGTTGATGATTGATACGAACTACATTTCATATTTAAAGTGAAATTGGTTTGATATCGTTTATATTCGTAAATGCTTTGTTGATGAACTTTACAAGTATTTTGTACTGTATTGAATTGTTTTCTAGTATGTTATTATATGATATACTTACTTTAAGTATATAAATGTTTTATGCTTATTATGTCTATTCACTAAGCTTTAGCTCATTTTAGTTGTTTTAAAACCTTTTCAGTTAGCAAGGCAATCTACAGTACAGTCGACTAGAAAGGGAGTTGGGCTTAGAGTTTCGGCTTGAGACATAGAGGTTGGCCACATCCCCGAGTTTTGAGATGGCTTGATGTTTTTATTTAGAATAAACTTATTTGTACCTAAATATATATTTTGAATCACGTATAAAAGTTTGTAACAATACTTAGTTTTCATGCAGTGGCTTAAATAAAATGTTGTATAAAAGTTTTTCATATATTTGTGCTTAATTATTTATAGAACACGTTTTAAAATGTTGATTTGGAGATAAATATATTTTAAATTAGGGCTAATGTCATAAAAATTCACCAACTTTACACGTTTTCTCATTTTAATCACGTAGTTTAAATTTTCTCATTTTCATGCACGAATTACCACTTTTTCTCAAATTCATGCACGGTGCTGAGGTGTCACGACTCCATTGGTGTAATTCGCTGAGGTGGAGGTCCTTTTACACCATTGTCCGTGCATGAATTTGGGAAAAATTGGTAGTTTGTGCATGAAAATGAGAAAATTTAAACTGCGTGATTAAAATGAAAAAACGTGTAAAGTTTGTAATTTTTTTTGACATTAACCCGTTAAATTACTGTCAATCTCGTGCTAAGTAAGGCGAGGTTCGACATTAAGAAACCAATTTAAACGTTTAAAACGTCAAGAAACAAATCATAATGTTTCACCATAATAGTGATTTATGCGAAACGTTTAAAACATTTCGAAACAAATCCAAACGTTTCACCTTTTTAACGATATAAGACAAATGTTTACAAACGTTACGATACAAAACCAAACAGTTAACCTTTTTAGCGATTTAAGCCAAACGTTTAAAAGGTTACGAAACAAATCCAAACGTTTCACCTTTTTAGCGATTTAAACCAAACGTTACAAAACAAATCCAAACGATTCACCTTTTTAGCGATTTAAGCCAAACATATAAAATTTTACGAAACCAAATGAAACGTTTCACCTTTTTAGCGATTTTAGCCAAACGTTTACAAACGTTACGAAACAAATCCAAATGTTTCACCTATTTTATCAATTTACGCCAAATGTTTATAAAACAAATCCAAACGTTTAAAACTTTACAAAACAAATCAAAAAAATTCCCCATTTTAGCGATTTAAGCCAACCTTTTACAATCGTTTCGAAACAAATCCAAAAATTTCTCCTTTTTAGCAATTTAAACCAAACATTTAAAACGTTACGAAACAAATCCACACGTGTCACCTTTTTAGTGATTTAAGACAAACGTATACAAACGTTACGAAACAAATCCAAACGTTTCCCGTTTTTAGCGATTTAAGCCAAACATTTACAAACGTTACGAAACAAATCAAAACGTTTCACCTTTTTAGCGATTTAAGCCAAACGTTTAAAACGTTACGAAACCAATCCAAACATTTAAAACGTTACGAAACAAATCCTAATGTTTCACCATTTTAGCGATTTTAAGCCAAACATTTATAATGTTACGGAACAAATCCTAACATTTCTTCTTTTTAGCGATTTAAGCCAAACATTTAAAATTTTACGAAACCAAACGAAATGTTTCACCTTTTTAGCGATTTTAGCCAAACGTTTACAAACGTTACGAAACAAATAAAAACGTTTCACCTTTTTAGTGATTTAAGCCAAACGTTTAAAACGTTACAAAACCAATCCAAACATTTAAAACGTTACGAAACAATTCCTAATGTTTCACCATTTTAGCGATTTAAGCCAAACGTTTAAAATGTTACGGAACAAATCCTAACATTTCTCCTTTTTAGCGATTTAAGCCAAACGCTTATCACTTTATAAAAATAAATCCAAACGTTTCACTTTATTAGCGATTTAAGTCAAACGTTTACAAACTTTACCTAACAAATCCAAAAGTTTCTCTTTTCTAGCGATTTAAGCCAAACGCTTAAAACGTTACGACGCAAATCCAAATATTTAAAATGTTAGGAAACAAATCCTAACGTTTTTTCTTTTTGGCGAATTAAGTCAAACGTTTAAAACGTTACGAAACAAATCCTTACCTTTCACCTTTTTAGCGATTTGAGCCAAACTTTTTAAACGATATGAAACAAATCCTAATGATTCACCTTCTTAGCGATTTAAGCCAAACATTTAAAATGTTTCAAAACAAATCAAAAAAATTTACCTTTTTAGCATTTTAAGCCAAATGTTTAAAACAATACGAAACAAACCCAAATGTTTCCCATTTTTAGCGATTTAACCCAAACGTTTACAAATGTTTCGAAACAAATCCAAACATTTAACCTTTATAGCGATTAAAACAAAACGTTTAAAACAATACGAAACAAATCGACACGTTTCACCTTTTTAGCATTTAAGCCAAATGTTTATAAAGGTTACGCAAGAAATCCAAACGTTTCATCTTTTTAGCGATTTAAGCCAAACATTTACAAACGTTACGAAACAAATCCAAACCTTTCACCTTTTTAGCGATATAAGCCAAACGTTTAAAACGTTACAAAACCAATCCATACGTTTAAAAGGTTACGAAACATATCCAAACGTTTCACCTTTTTGGCGATTTAAGCCAAACGTTTATAAACTTTATGAAACAAATCCAAACGTTTCGCCTTTTTAGCGATTTAAGCCAAACAGATGTTACGAAACAAATCCAAACATTTCACCTTTTATCGATTTAAGCCAAACGAATAAAACGTTATGAAACCAGTCCAAACGTTTAAAACGATACGAAATAAATCAAAAAGTGTCATCTTATTAGCGATTTAAGCCAATCGTTTAAAAATGTTACAAAACAAATACAAATGTTTCACCAATTTAGCAATTTAAGACAAACGTTTAAAACCTTACGAAACCAATTTAAATGTTTAAAACATTAAGAAACAAATCCTAATGTTTCACCATATTAGCGATTTATGCGAAACGTTTAAAACGTTTCGAAACAAATCCAAATGTTTCACTGTTTTAACGATTTATGACAAACGCTTACAAACATTGTGAAAAAAAACCATACATTTAACCTTTTTGGCGATTTAAGACAAACGTTTAAAGCATTACGAAAAAAATCAAAACGTTTCACCTTTTTAGCGATTTAAGCCAAACGTTACGAAACAATCCAAACGATTCACCTTTTTAGCGATTTAAGCCAAATATTTAAAATTTTACGAAACCAATAGAAATATTTCACCTTTTTAGCGATTTAAGCCAAACGTTACGAAACAATCCATACGATTCACCTTTTTAGCGATTAAAGCCAAATATTTAAAATTTTACGAAACCAATAGAAATATTTCACCTTTTTAGCGATTTAAGCCAAATGTTTACAAGCGTTGCGAAATAAATTCAAATGTTTCACATTTTTTATCAATTTAAGCCAAACGTTTAGAACGTTACGAAACCAATCCAAACGTTTAAAACTTTACAAATCTTTTCGAAACAAATCCAAACATTTCACCTTTTTAGCGATTTAAACATAACATTTACAACGTTACGAAACAAATCCACACATATCACTTTTTTGTCAATTTAAGCAAACGTTTATAAACGTTACAAAACAAATCCAAATGTTTCACCTTTTTAGAGATTTAAGCCAAACGTATACAAACGTTAAACGTTTCACCTTTTTAGTGATTTAAGCCAAACGTTTAAAGCGTTACGAAACCAATCCAAACGTTTAAAACGTTACGAAACAAATCCTAATGTTTCACCTTTTTAGCGATTTAAACCAAACGTATAAAACGTTATGGAACAAATCCTAACATTTCTCCTTTTAAGCGATTTAAGCCAAACGTTTATCACTTTACAAAAATAAATTCAAATGTTTCATTTTTTAGCGATTTAAGCAAAAGGTTATACAAATTTTACGTAACAAATCCAAAAGTTTCCCCTTTCTAACGATTTAAGCCAAACGTTTAAAACGTTACGACGAAAATCCAAATATTTAAAACGTTAGGAAACAAATACTAACGTTTTGCCTTTTTTGCGATTTAAGTCAACGTTTAAAACGTTACGAAACAATCCTTACGTTTCACTTTTTGAGCGATTTGAGCAAAACGTTTTAAACGATACGAAACAAATCCTAATAATTCACCTTTTTAGGGATTTAAGCTAGACGTTTAAAACGTTTCAAAACAAATAAAAAAGTTTTACCTTTTTAGCATTTTATGCTAAATGTTTAAAACATTACGAAACAAACCCTAACGTTTCTCCTTTTTAGCGATTTAAGCCAAAAGTTTACAAACGTTTCGAAACAAATCTAAGCATTTCACGATTTTAGCGATTAAACCCAAACGTTTAAAACGTTACGAAACAAGTCCACACGTTTCACCTTTTTAGCGATTTAAGCCACATGTTTACAAAAGTTACGCAACAAATCAAAACGTTTCATGTTTTTAGCGATTTAAGCCAAACGTTTACAAACGTTACGAAACAAATCCAAACCTTTCACTTTTTTAGCGATATAAGCCTAACGTTTAAAACGTTACGACGCAAATCCAAATATTTGAAACGTTAGGAAACGAATCCTAACGCCTTTTTTGCGATTTAAGTCAAACGTTTTAAACGTTATGAAACAAATCCTAACGTTTCACCTTTTTAGCCATTTGAGCCAAACGTTTTAAATGATACGAAACAAATCCTAATGATTCACCTTTTTAGCGATTTAAGCCAAACGTTTAAAACGTTTCAAAACCAATCAAGAAATTTTACTTTTTTAGCATTTTAAGCCAAACGTTTAAAGCATTACGAAACAAACCTTAAGGTTTTCCCTTTTTAGTGATTTAAGCCAAACGTTTACAAACGTTTCAAAACAAATCCAAACATTTCACCTTTTTAGCGATTAAAACCAAACATTTAAAACGTTACGAAACAAATCCACATGTTTCACCTTTTTAGCGATTTAAGCCAAATGTTTACAAACGTTACGCAACAAATCTAAATGTTTCATCTTTTTAGAGATTTAAGCTAATCATTTACAAACGTTACGAAACAAATCCAAATGTTTCACCTTTTAGCGATTTAAGCCATACAAATAAAACGTAATGAAACCAATCTAAACGTTTAATACGCTACGAAACAAATCCAAACATGTCGCCTTTTTAAGCCAACCGTTTACAAACGTTACAAAACAAATACAAACGTTTCAACTACTTAGCGAATTAAGACAAACATTTAAAACCTTACGAAACCAATCCAAACGTTTAATACGTTTCGAAACAAATCCTAATGTTTCACCTTTTTAACGATTTAAGGCAAATGTTACGAAACAAATCCTAACATATAACCTTTTTAGCTATTTAAGCCAAACGTTTAAAACGTTATGAAACAAATCCAAACATTTAACCTTTTTAGCGAGTTAAGCCAAACGTTTAAAAACATTACAAAAGAAATCCAAACGATTCACCTTTTTTGCGATTTAAGCCAAACATTTAAAATTTTACGAAACCAATCTACACGTTTCACCTTTTAGCGATTTAAGCCAAACGTTTACAAACGTTACGAAACAAATCCAAATGTTTCACCTTTTTATCAATTGAAGCCAAACATTTAAAATGTTATCAAACCAATCCAAACGTTTAAAACATTACTAAACAAATCCAAACGTTTCACCTTTTTAGCGATTTAATCCAAACGTTTACAAATGTTACAAAACAAATCCAAACGATTCACCTTTTTAGCGATTTAAGCCAAACATTTAAAATTTTAGGAAACCAATCGAAACGTTTCACCTTTCAGCAATTTAAGCCAAATGTTTACAAACGTTACGAAACAAATCCAAATGTTTCACCTTTTTATCAATTTAAGCCAAACATTTAAAACGTTACCAAACCAATCCAAAAGTTTAAAACTTTACGAAACAAATCCAAACGTTTCCCCTTTTTAGATATTTAAGCAAAACTTTTACAATCATTTCGAAACAAATCCAAACGTTTCACCTTTTTAGCGATTTAAACCAGACGTTTAAAAAGTTACAAAGCAAATCCAGACGTTTCACCTTTTTAGCGATTTAAGCCAAATGTTTACAAACGGTACGCAACAAATCTAAACGTTTCATCTTTTTTGCAATTTATGCAAAACGTTTACAAACGTTACGAAACAAATCCAAACGTTTCACCTATTTAGCGATTTAAGCCAACTGTTTAAAACGTTACAAAACAATTCCATACGTTTAAGAGGTTACGAAACAAATCGAAATGTTTCACCTTTTTGGCGATTTAAGCGAAACATTTATAAACTTTACGAAACAAATCCAAACGTTTAACCTTTTTAGCGATTTAAGCCAAACGTTTACAAACGTTTCGAAACAAATCCAAACATTTCAAATTTTTAGCGATTAAAACCAAACATTTAAAACGTTACGAAACAAATCCAAACGTTTCACCTTTTTAGCGATTTAAGCCAAACGTTTACAAACGTTACACAACAAATCCAAACGTTTCATCTTTTTAGCGATTTAAGCTAATCATTTACAAACGTTACGAAACAAATCCAACCGTTTCACCTTTTAGCGATTTAAGCAAAACCAATAAAACATAATGAAACCAATCCAAACGTTTAAAACGTTACGAAATAAATCCAAAAGTGTCGTCTTTTTAAGCCAACCGTTTACAAACGTTACAAAAAAATTACAAACGTTTCAACTACTTAGCGATTTAAGACAAACGTTTAAAACCTTACAAAACCAATCCAAACGTTTAAAATGTTAAGAAACAAATTCTAATGTTTCACAATAGTAGCGATTTTTGCGGAACGTTTAAAACGTTTCGAAACAAATCCAAACGTTTCACCTTTTTAACGATTTAAGGCAAATGTTACGAAACAAATCCTAACATTTAACCTTTTTAGCTATTTAAGCCAAACGTTTAAAACGTTACCAAAAAAATTAAAATATTTCCCCTTTTTAGCAATTTAAGCCAAACGTTTACAAACGTTATAAAACAAATCCAAACGATTCACCTTTTTAGTGATTTAAGCCTGACATTTAAAATTTTACAAAACCAATAGACACGTTTCACCTTTTAGCGATTTAACAAAACGTTTACAAACGTTACGAAACAAATCCAAATGTTTCACCTTTTTATCAATTTAAGCCAAACGTTTAAAACGTTACCAAACCAATCCAAACGTTTAAAACTTCACAAAACAAATCCAAATGTTTCCCCTTTTTTAGCGATTTAAGCCAAACTTTTACGTTCGAAACAAATCTAAACGTTCCACCTTTTTCGCGATTTAAACCAAACATTTAAAACGTTAGGAAACAAATACACACGTTTCACCTTTTTGGCGGTTAAAGCCAATTGTTTACAAACGTTACGCAACAAATCCAAACATTTCATCTTTTTTGCGAATTATGCCAAACGCTTACAAACGTTACGAAACAAATCCAAATGTTTCACCTTTTTAGTAATTTAAGCCAAACGTTTAAAACGTTACAAAACCAATCAATACGTTTAAAAGGTTACGAAACAAATTGAAACGTTTCACCTTTTTGGCGATTTAAGCGAAACTTTTATAAACATTACGAAACAAATCCAAACGTTTCACCTTTTTAGCGATTTAAGTCAAACGTTTACAAACGTTACAAATCCAATCCATACGTTTAGAAGGTTACGAAACAAATCCAAACGTTTCACCTTTTTAGCGATTAAAGCCAAACGTTTACAAACGTTTCGAAACAAATCCAAACATTTCAATTTTTTAGCGATTAAAACCAAACATTTAAAACGTTACGAAACAAATCCACACGTTTCACTTTTTTAGCGATTTAAGCAAACGTTTACAAACGTTGCGCAACAAATCCAAATGTTTCATCTTTTTAGCGATTTAAGCTAATCATTTACAAATGTTACGAAAGAAATCCAACCGTTTCACCTTTTAGCGATTTAAGCCAAACCAATAAAACGTAATGAAACCAATTGAAACGTTTATAACTGTCACGACCCATTTTCATGAATCGTGACTGGCGCTAGGGTATGGGTAATGTAGTACCAAACCAATAGCTAGTCTTTCAGTTAACATACGTTTCACCTTTCAGTTAAAATACTTGTTCAACTACGAGTCTCCAATATGGCATAAAAGTAAACATGCACAAAGCAATATATCCAGTAGGACCAATCCGACAAACAACTGTAATAAAAATAAGACGTCTAGTCAACTACTGTGGTCTAAGAATAAAACAGTTTAATAGTTTTACTAAAAATAAATGAAACCTCCAAGAAAAGTAAAGACAGAGATCACCAGACTCTCTTAGATCATAACCCTGGGAAAAATTGGGAAAACAACGTCAGATATGCTGAGATGAGTTTATACCACTATTTACATTTATCAAGTGGAAAACCTTTAAAACCGTTTAAAACATTTAATAACGATATTACGAATAATAGTTGGAACCCTAATCCACAATTCTAAATAATAAACATAATCCAATAGGCCTGGTCCCGACAGCTGACCTACACCGAGTTACCACTGACCACACTTATACCATATCTAGAGTCCCGAGAGTTGTGCTACACTAAGGTCCCGAGACCTATGCTCACACCGAGTTACCACATTTCCATAAATACCTTACCCAGATCATTACCGGTGCGCACACAGTCCTAATGATGCCCATTAGGTAGCATGTTCCAACCAAGAGCCGTAATATAAAAACAGTTCGAAATATACATACAGTATATATATTTAATAATAAAATAATAATTTACTTAATAAAGCGGTAAATAGTAAGTACAAACTCACTGCTTGCTAATCCACGTGATAACCGGCAAGCAACTAATCCTTGTTCGCTTGTGAAGCACAAACAGTAGACGGGTCTAGACAAATAAAATAATTATTAAAAACAGACCCCAACTTTAGAGAGTACTAGACACCATATAGGACTAGCACAATTAACACGTCGGAATAAAACAATCTAAAACAACACAAAATTACCCAATAAGTAGAAACGCCCGTTTAATCCAAGTCTATTGAGTCCATGCTTTAAAATCCATTTAGAAAATATTATTTAAATAATCTTTAAATAATAATTAGTTTCCAAATAGTGGGTTAGCCAAGTTACCAATAACTACCAAGCTAATCTCACTTGTCGGGTGACCCAAGTCTAACCCAACTCAAAACGTTTATTAACTATAAACCCGAGTTTATATTTATAAAATAATTCGATAAAATAATAATCCATTTTAAAAGCAGAACTCAATAACTTCAATCTCAAGTAACCCAAGTTACAACCAAAACTTAACCATTTTTAGTTTATAAAGATTTAGGGACTAAACTGTACTTTAGCCATTTTAATGACTTAACTGTACTTTAGCCAATTTGATATTCGAAATCAAATTAATTACTTTTGCTTATAATTAAAACAAAATATAAAGTTACTAACCAAAAACTTACTTAATTAAGTTAGAAAAATGTTGAAGAACTAAATTGTAATTTAGCCAATTTACATGTCAAACTGATATTCGAAATTAATTATAATTATCCGAGTAATTATAAATAAATTTTAAGTTCTAAATTATATATCATTTTCTATTTACCAAAATTATAAATTGAAGCAACTAAAAGTAACTATCAGTTTAATTAATAATAGATAACTAACTAGAGGAATCCATTTAATTTAGCTAAAAGAAGTTTAATGATCAAAATGGTCACTTGACCATCTTCTTCAAATTAAAACCCAATTTCCCTCCATAACCACAAGTTACAGCAACCTATGTTCTTAAGCCCAAAGCTATTCAATTCTTCACCATAACACATCAAACATGGATAAAACAATAACCTAATCATATAGAACAACTCCTACACAGAACATCAAGAACAAGTAAACGGCAGAGAGCTAAAATCAAAGCGACGATAAACCATACGGACATAAAACACATCGGCATAATATAAATCAAATAACCGTCAACCCAATAAATCAAGGATGCTAATTAACACCTAGGTCACCAAATCATGGCTCAAGGCAAGAAAGGATCCGGCAATAACTAAATCGACTAGAAACAGTTTAAGCAATCTAAAACGGTAAACCGAATGACGATTGAAACGAGATCGATTGAATACCGTTAAGCAAAATCAAAGTGGAAAATCGTAGATACGTGAGTCTAGAATCTCCAGGATCAAACGATTCAGATTTTGATCTAACAACAAGAGAGAACGATCAAAAATACGGAATGCCGTTCATAAACCAAAACTGAAATTATGTGAATAACAAAGCTTACCGATATTCTGTCAACTTCGGAAGGGATTTGAACAGCGATTTCTCTGCGAAAATGCAAGGCAATGACGGCTATGGATTGCTTGAAGAGTGGGGAAAGAATTAGGGTTGAAAAATCACGTAAATATAGGGTGGGATTAGGTTAGAAACGAAGGCCAAACTGCCGCCCGAAAACATAAGAGCTGGTCTCGTACGAGACCAGCGGATTTTTAAAGGGTATCGTTCGAGACCCTACATGGTCTCGAACGAGCCCTTGCATATTAACCTCAGGTCTCATTTGAGACCTGAGTTAATCCGCAAGTGGTTCAACCACTTGGTTGAACCACACCTCAATGGATTATTTTTTTTTAAATCGAACCTACATCGAACAAAACAACGAAACTTAAAAAAAAATCCTAAAATGCAATCGGAAATTTTAAGGATTTTTACGGGATATTACAAAAACATTACGAAACAAATCCAAATGTGTCGGCTTTTAAGCCAACCGTTTACAAACGTTACAAAACAAATACAAATGTTTCAACTACTTAGCGATTTAAGACAAACGTTTCAAACCACACGAAACCAATCAAAACGTTTAAAACGTTAAGAAACAAATCCTAATGTTTCACAATAGTAGCGATATATGTGAAACGTTTAAAACGTTTCGAAACAAATCCAAACGTTTCACCTTTTTAACGATATAAGGCAAATGTTATGAAACAAATCCTTACATTTCACCTTTTTAGCTATTTAAGCCAAACGTTTAAAATGTTACGAAACAAATCCAAACGTTTCCCCTTTTTAGCGATTTAAGCAAAACGTTTACAAACGTTATAAAAGAAATCCAAACGATTCACCTTTTTAGTGATTTAGGCCAAACATTTAAAATTTTACGTAACCAATCGACACGTTTCACCTTTTAGCAATTTAAGCCAAACGTTTACAAACGTTACGAAACAAACGTTACGAAACAAATCCAAATATTTCACTTTTTTATCAATTTAAGCCAAATGTTTAAAACGTTACCAAACCAATCCAAACGTTTAAAACTTCACGAAACGAATCCCAACGTTTCCCCTTTTTTAGCGATTTAAGCCAAACTTTTACGTTCGAAACAAATCCAAACGTTCCACCTTTTAGCGACTTAAGCCAAACATTTAAAATGTTACAAAACAAATTCACACGTTTCACCTTTAAGCCAAATGTTTACAAATGTTACGCAACAAATTCAAACGTTTCATCTTTTTTGCGATTTATGCCAAACGTTTACAAACGTTACGAAACAAATCCAAACGTTTCCCCTTTTTAGTGATTTAAGCCAAACTTTTAAAACGTTACAAAACCAATCCATACGTTTAAAAGGTTACAAAACAAATTGAAACGTTTTACCTTTTTGGCGATATAAGCGAAATGTTTATAAATTTACGAAACAAATCCAAACGTTTCACCTTTTTAGCGATTTAAGCCAAACGTTTACTAACATTTCGAAACAAATCCAAACATTTCAAATTTTTAGCGATTAAAACCAAACAATTAAAACATTACAAAACAAATCCACACGTTTCTCCTTTTTAGCGATTTAAGCCAAACGTTTACAAACGTTACGCAACAAGTCTTTTTAGTGATTTAAGCTAATCATTTACAAACGTTTCGAAACAAATCCAAACATTTCTCCTTTAAGCGATTTAAGCCAAACAAATAAAACGTAATGAAACAAATCCAAACGTTTAAAACGTTACGAAACAAATCCAAACGTGTCGCCTTTTTAAGCCAAACGTTTACAAACGTTACAAAACAAATACAAACGTTTCAACTACTTAGCGATTTAAGACAAACGTTTCAAACCACACGAAACCAATCAAAACGTTTAAAACATTAAGAAACAAATCCTAATGTTTCACAATAGTAGCGATATATGTGAAACGTTTAAAACGTTTCGAAAGAAATCCAAACGTTTCACCTTTTTAACGATTTAAGGCAAATGTTATGAAACAAATCCTAACATTTCACCTTTTTAGCTATTTAAGCCAAACGTTTAAAATGTTACGAAACAAATCCAAACGTTTCCCCTTTTTAGCGATTTAAGCAAAACGTTTACAAACGTTATAAAAGAAATCCAAACGATTCACCTTTTTAGTGATTTAGGCCAAACATTTAAAATTTTACGTAACCAATCGACACGTTTCACCTTTTAGCAATTTAAGCCAAACGTTTACAAATGTTACGAAACAAATCCAAATATTTCACTTTTTTATCAATTTAAGCCAAATGTTTAAAACGTTATCAAACCAATCCAAACGTTTAAAACTTCACGAAACGAATCCCAACGTTTCCCCTTTTTTAGCGATTTAAGCCAAACTTTTACGTTCGAAAATAATCCAAACGTTCCACCTTTTTAGCGATTTAAGTCAAACATTTAAAACGTTACAAAACAAATCCACACGTTTCACCTTTAAGCCAAATGTTTACAAACGTTACGCAACCAATTCAAACGTTTCATCTTTTTTGCGATTTATGCCAAACGTTTACAAACGTTACGAAACAAATCCAAACGTTTCCCCTTTTTAGTGATTTAAGCCAAACTTTTAAAACGTTACAAAACCAATCCATACGTTTAAAAGGTTACGAAACAAATTGAAACGTTTTACCTTTTTGGCGATATAAGCGAAATGTTTATAAATTTACGAAACAAATCCAAACGTTTCACCTTTTTAGCGATTTAAGCCAAACGTTTACTAACATTTCGAAACAAATCCAAACATTTCAAATTTTTAGCGATTAAAACCAAACATTTAAAACATTACGAAACAAATCCACACGTTTCACCTTTTTAGCGATTTAAGCCAAACGTTTACAAACGTTACGCAACAAGTCTTTTTAGTGATTTAAGCTAATCATTTACAAACGTTTCGAAACAAATCCAAACATTTCTCCTTTAAGCGATTTAAGCCAAACAAATAAAACGTAATGAAACAAATCCAAACGTTTAAAACGTTACGAAACAAATCCAAACGTGTCGCCTTTTTAAGCCAAACGTTTACAAACGTTACAAAACAAATACAAACGTTTCAACTACTTAGCGATTTAAGACAAATGTTTAAAACCTTACGAAACCAATACAAACATTTAAACCGTTAAAAAACAAATCCTAATGTTTCACAATAGTAGCAATTTATGCAAAACATTTAAAACGTTTAGAAACAAATCCAATCGTTTCACCTTTTTAACGATTTAAGGCAAATGTTACGAAACAAATCCTAACATTTAACCTTATTAGCTATTTAAGCCAAACGTTTATAACGTTACGATACAAATCCAAACGTTTCACGTTTTTAGCGATTTAAGCCAAACGTTTACAAACGTTACAAAAGAAAACCAAAACGATTCACCTTTTTAGCGATTTCAACCAAACATTTAAAATTTTACGAAACCAATTGACATGGTTCACCTTTTAGCGATTTAAGCCAAACGTTTACAAACGTTACGAAACAAATCCAAATGTTTGACCTTTTTATCAATTTAAACCAAACGTTTAAAACGTTACTAAACTAATGCAAACGTTTAAAACTTCACGAAACAAATCCAAACGTTTCCCCTTTTTAGAGATTTAAGACAAACTTTTACGTTCGAAACAAATCCAAAAGTTCCACCTTTTTAGCAATTTAAACCAAACATTTAAAACGTTATAAAACAAATCCACAAGTTTCATGTTTTTGGAGATCTAAGCCAAATGTTTACAAACGTTACGCAACAAATCCAAACGTTTCATCTTTTTTGCGATTTATGCCAAACGTTTACAAACGTTACGAAACAAATCCAAACGTTTCACCTTTTTAGCGATTTAAGCCAAACGTTTAAAACGTTACAAAACCAATCCATACGTTTAGAAGGTTACGAAACAAATCCAAACGTTTCACCTTTTTGGCGATTTAAGCAAAACGTTCATAAACTTCACGAAACAAATCCAAACGTTTCACCTTTTAGCGATTTCATCCAAAGTAATAAAACGTTATGAAACCAATCAAAACGTTTAAAAATTTACGAATCACATCCAAACGTGTCGCCTTTTTTTACAATTTAAGCCAACCGTTTAAAAATGTTACAAAACAAATACAAACGTGTCACCCATTTAGCGATTTAGGACAAACGTTTAAAACCTTAGGAAACCAATTTAAACGTTTAAAACCTTACGAAACGTTTAAAACGTTAAGAAACAAATCCTAATGTTTAACCATATTAGCGATTTATGAGAAACGTTTAAAATGTTTCGAAACAAATCCAAACGTTTCACCTTTTTAACGATTGAAGACAAAAATTTACAAACGTTACGAAACAAAACCAAACATTTAACCTTTTTAGCGATTTAAGCCAAACATTTAAAACGTTACGAAACAAATCCAAACGTTTCCCCTTTTTAGAGATTTAAGCCAAACGATAGGAAAAAAACCAAACGATTCACCTTTTTATCTATTTAAGCCAAACGTTTACAAATGTTACGAAACAAATCCAAACATTTCACCTTTTTAGCGATTTAAGCCAAACGTTTACAAACATTACGAAAAAAATCCAAATGTGTCACATTTTTATCAATTTAAGCCTAACGTTTAAAGCGTTACGAAACCAATTCAAACGTTTATAACTCTACGAAACAAATCCAAACGTTTAAAACTTTACGAAACAAATCCAAACTTTTCCTCTTTTTAGCGATATAAGCCAAACTTTTACAATCGTGTAATATCCCGTACAATTTTAATTTATTTTTCGATAATTTCCGACGATTTTCCGGTTGTTTTGAAGTAAATTCGAAGATAGTGGTTTGGTTCCAATTAGTTCGGGGTTGGTGTTGATCTTGGTTCAACCATTTGATATTTAAAAAAAAAATGTTTTGTCTCGTAGGAGATCTAAGCATTTTGGGTCTGGTCTCGTACGAGACCAGACGGTCTCGGACGAGACCTCAGCCTTTTGGCTGAGTCTCGTTCGAGACTCCATCAGCTCATTAAGAGCTTGTTGGGCCGCCACTTCCAGCTCGTTTTTAACCTAATTTCCTTCGGTATTTATAAACGCTTTCTTAACAAAAAATCTACACCACACTTCACTTAAACCCAAGCCGTCATTCTTTTATTCTTTCTCTGAGAAACGAAGTTGTTATCGTCCTCCAAAGTCGCTGCCTCGGTAAGATTCTTTGAGTTGTAAAATTTCAGTTTTCGCTTTTAAACGTCTTTCTGTTTTCTGATTCGTTCTTGCTCGTTTGTTGATCGAAATCAGAATCGTTTGATCCTAGAGAATCTAGACTCACGTACCTTCGATTCCCTATCTCGATTTCGCTTAACGGTATGTAATCGATCTCGTTTTAATCGCCGTACAGTTTACCGTTTTGAGTTATTATAATATGTTTTGATAGTTTGAAGTTTCTGCCGAATGTCTCTGTTTCTTTTGGCCATGATTTGATTGTTATGATTATAATATTTTAGTATGTTAGTTGTATATCGTTTTAAGCTATCCGTTGTGGTTTGAATCCATCAATTCTGATCCATCGATAATTGACGATTCTCGATTTTGTTTTGCTAAAGAGTTACTGTGTTTGTGTTTGTTGAGGTTAGGGGCAATTGGTTTATCAAGTTGCTTAGTTATAGGTTTGTTTAAGAGTTATGGAATTTGTTGTTTTGAAAATGATAAATTCTTTGTCTCTGTAATTGTTTTCTTGATGAAAATGGTGATTGTTGTGTATGGCGGGGTGAGTTGGATTTGAAAGAAGGAGATGGCCAATTTGCCATTTTAATCACCAAAAATGTTCACTTAAATCAAGTAAATGCTCAAGGTTAATTATAAATGGATTTTGTTTTAATAATAACTTTCGAATCTCGAGTGATTTATAAATTAAAAATCGTAAACGATAAGTGTTTTACAAACTTAGGTTAATATAATTACTCGGGTAATTATATTTGTTTTCCGAATATCAAAGTGGCTAAATTACAATTTAGCCCCTGAACATTTTTATAACTTATTTAGGTAAGTTTTTGGTTAGTAAACTTGTATTTTGTTTTAGTTATAAACAAAAGTAATTAATTTGATTTCAAATATCAAATTGGCTAAAGTACAGTTTAGTCCCTAATTGGCTAAAGTACAGTTTAGACCCTAAACTTTTATAAACTTAAAATGGTTAAGTTTTTGGTTTGTAACTTGGGTTACTTTATCTTAAAGCTATTGAGTTCCGTTTTAATTTTAATTATTATTTTATCGAGGTTGTTTTTATAATTATAAACTATGGTTTATAATTAGTTAAAATTTTAATATTTTATCAAAGTTATTTTGGAATATAAACTCTGGTTTATGTTTGATAAAGTGTTGGTATCGGGCTAGACTTGGATCGCCCGGCATGTGAGGTTAGCTTGGTAGTTATCGGTAACTCGGCTAACCCACTAATTGGAATTTTGAAGTAATTTATTATTTAATAAGTATTTAAATAATATTTTATGCAACGGACTTTAAAGCGAGAACTAAATAGGCTTGTCTTGTGTTGTTATGGATTGTTTTATTCCAATGTGTTAATTGTGCTAGTCCTATGTAGTGTCTAGTACTCTCTAGAGTTAGGGTCTGTTTTTAATAATTATTTTATTTGTCTATACCCGTCTACTGTTCGTGCTTCAGAGGCGAACCAGGATTAGTTGCTTGCCGGTTATCACGTGGATTAGCAAGCAGTGAGTTTGTACTTACTATTTACCGCTTTATTAAGTAAATTGTTATTTTAATATTAAATATATATACTGTACGTATGTTTCGAACTGTTTTTATATTATGGCTCTTAGTTGGAACATGCTACCTAATGGGCATCATTAGGACTGCGTGCGCACTGGTAATGATCTGGGTAAGGTATATATGGAAATGTGGTAACTCGGTGTGAGCATAGCTCTCGGGACCAGGTAGAGTAACTCGGTGTATCTCAGCTCTCGGGACTCTAGTATAAGTGTGATCAGTTGTAACTTGGTGTAGCTCAGCTCTCGGGACTAGACCTATTGGATTATGTTATTTATTTAGAATTGTGGATTAGGGTTCCAACTATTATTTGTAATATCGTTATTAAATGTATTAAACGGTTTTAAAGGTTTTCCACTTGATAAATGTAAATAGTGGTATAAACTCATCTCAGTATATCTGACCCCGTTGTTTCCCAATTTTTCCCACGTTTATGATCTGAGAGAGTCTGGTGATCTTCATCTTTACTTTTTCTCGGAGGTTTCATTTATTTTAGTAAAACTATCAAACTGTTTTATTCTTAGACCGCAGTAGTTGACTAAACGTCTGTATTTCTATTACAATTGTTTGTCAGATTGGTTCGACTGGATATATTGCTTTGGTATGACTATACTGTTTACTCTGTTTATTTTTATGCCATATTGGAGACTCGTAGTTGAACGAGTATTTATAATATTAAATGTTGAATATTATAACTGCTAGAATTAGGCTGAAGTCTTGGTTGCCCCCGAGCATTGGTTTTCTTGCAGGTTTATTATAATTGTATGTTAACCGAAAGGCTAGCTACGGGTTTTAGTACAACCATACCCATACCCTAGCGCCGGTCGCGATTCATGAAAATGGGTCGTGACAAATCGTTTCGAAACAAATCCAAACATATCACCTTTTTAGCGATTTAAACCAAACGTTTAAAACGTTACTAAACAAATCGACACGTTTCACCTTTTTAGCGATTTAAGCCAAACGTTTACAAACGTTACGTAACATATCCAAACGTTTCACCTTTTAACCAATTTAAGCAAAACGTTTACAAACGTTACGAAACAAATCGAAACGTTTCACCTTTTTAGCGATTTAAGCAAAAAGGTGAAATATTAGCGTTTCACCTAATGTTTCGCCATAATAACAATTTATGTGAAACGTTTAAAACGTTTTGAAACAAATCCAAACGTTTCACCTTTTTAACGATTTAAGACAAAGGTTTGCAAACGTTACGTATAAAGACCAAACATTTAACCTTTTAGCGATTTAAGCCAAAATTTTAAAATGTTACGAAACAAATCCAAATGTTTCATCTTTTAGCAATTTAAGCCAAACGTTACGAAACATTTCCCAGCGATTCACCTTTTAAGCGATTTAAGCCTAACATATAAAATTTTACGAAACTAATCGAAACCTTTCACATTTTTAGCGATTTAAGACAAACGTTTACAAACATTATGAAACAAATCCAAATGTTTCACCTTTTTATCAATTTAAGCCAAACGTTTAAAACCTTAAGAAACCAATCCAAACGTTTAAAACATTACGAAACAAATCCAAACTTTTCCCCTTTTTAGCGATTTAAGCCAAACTTTTACAATCGTTTCGAAACAAATCCAAACGTTTCACCTTTTTGGCGATTTAAACCAAACGTTTAAAACGTTACGAAATATATCCACACGTTTCACCTTTTTAACGATTTAAGCCAAACGTTTATAAACGTTACAAAACAAATCCAAACGTTTCGCCTATTTAGTGATTTAAGCCAAACGTTTACAAATGTGACGTAACAAATCGAAACGTTTCACCTTTTTAGCGATATAAGACGTTTAAAACGTTACGACACAAATCCTAATGTTTAATTTTTTTGCGATTTAAGCCAAACGTTTAAAACGTTACAGAACAAATCCTAACATTTCTTCTTTTTAGTGATTTAAGCCAAACGCTTATAACGTTAAAAAACCAATCCACGTTTAAAAGGTTACGAAACAAATGCAAATGTGTCACCTTTTTAGCGATTGAAGCCAAACGTTTATAAACTTTATGAAACAAATCCAAACGTTTTACCTTTTTAGCGATTTATGCCAAACATTTACTAACATTACGTAACAAATCCAAATGTTTCATTTTTTAGCAATTTAAGCCAAACGTATAAAACGTCATGAAACCAATTCAAACGTTTAAAATGTTAAGAAACAATTCCAAACGTTTCACCTATTGAGCGATTTAAGACAAACGTTTAAAACCTTAAGAAACCAATCCAAACGTTAAGAAACAAATCCTAATGTTTTACCATATTAGCGATTTATGCGAAATGTTTAAAACGTTTCAAAACAAATCCTTTAACCTTTTTAACGATATAAGACTAACGTTTACAAACGTTACGAAACAAATTCAAACAATTAACCTTTTTAGCGATTTAAGCCAAAGTTTTAAAATGTTACTAAACATATTCAAACGTTTCACCTTTTTAGCAATTTAAGCCAAACATATAAAACGTTTCCAAACCAATCCAAACGTTTAAGACGCTACGAAAAAATCAAAATATGTCACCTTTTCAGCGAATTACGCCAAACGTTTACAAACGTTTCAAAACAAATCCAAACGTTTCACCTTTTTAGCGATTTAAGACAAACGTTTAAAACGTTATGAAAAGAATCCAAACGTTCAAACCGTTACGAAACAAATCCTAATGTTTCATCCTTTCAGCGATTTAAGCCAACGTTTAAAACGTTACGGAAAAAATGCTAACATTTTAGCGATTTAAGCTAAACGTTTAAAAAATTTCGAAACAAATCTAAACGTTTCACCTTTTTAGCGATTTAAGCCAAACGTTTAAAGCGTTACAAAACCAATCCAAACGTTTAAAACGTTATGAAACAAATCTAAACGTTTCGCCTTTTTAGCGATTTATGCCAAACGTTTACAAACGTTACGAAATAAATCCAAATGTTTAACCTTTTTAAGGATTTAAGCCAAACGTTTAAAACGGTATGTAACCAATCCAAACGCTTAAGACTTTACCAAACAAATCCAAACGTTTTGCCTTTTTAGCGATTTAAGCCAAACGTTTACAAACGTTACGAAACAAATCCAAATGTTTAACCTTTTTAGGGATTTAAGCCAAACATTTAAAACGTTATGTAACCAATCCAAACGTTTAAGACTTTACCAAACAAATCCAAACGTTTCACCTTTTAAGCGATTTAGGTCAAACGTTTAAAACATTACAAAACAAATCCTAACATTTCACTTTTTTAGTAATTTATGCCAAACATTTAAAAGGTTTTGAAACAAATCCAAACACTTAAAATGTTATAAAACCAATCCAAACGTTTAAAACGTTACGAAAAAAATCCAAACATTTCACCTTTTTAGTGATTTAAGCTAAACGTTAAAAACGTTACGAAACAAATCCTAACGTTTAACCCTTTTAGCAATTTAAGCCAAATGTTTAAACCGTTAAGAAACAAATCCTAACGTTTCACCTTTTCAGCGATTTAAGCCAAACGTTTAAAACATTTCGAAAAAAAATCCAAACGTTTCAACTTTTTAGCGATTTATGCCAAACGTTTACAAACGTTACGAAACAAATCCAAACGTTTCACATTTTTAGCGATTTCAGCCATAGGTTTACAAACTGTCACGTCCCAATTTCATGGATCGCGACCGACGCTAGGGTATGGGTATGGCTGTAACAAAACCCATAGCAAGCCTTGCGGAAAACCACCAATCATATAAACCTGTAGAAAATCTAATGCTCAGGGGCAACCTAGACTCCTACTTAAACTAACAATTTAAATATAAGCACTTTCATTAAATAAAAATAACCAGAGTTAAACAATAATAATGCCAAAGCATAAAATGAAGCCAGTCAGACCAATCCGACAAAAAGACTAGAATAATATAGACTTCTAGTTTACTACTGCGGTCTAAGAATAAAAATAGTTTGACAATTTAATAAAAGAAAATAAACCTCCAAGGAATAAAGATTCGGATATCAGCAGACTCGCTCAAAATAATAATCTTGGAAAATTTGGGAAAACAACGGGGTCAGATGTACTGAGATGAGTTCGCACTACCATTTACATTTATTAAGTTTAAAACCCTTAAATCAAAACCTTTTATACTAATAATAATATGATTATGGAATAACAGTATTGAAATGATCCCAGCGTAAGTATGACATAGCATACTGATAAACCCAGAGTGTACGAGAATAAATCCTCGTCATATATCAGCATAAGCAAGAATTTAGTCTGCCGATCCCAGAGTACTTACCAGTGCACACAGTCTCGATACAAGCCTATCGAGCAACTCGTTTCAATAAAGATCCATAATCGCTTAAAACAGTTCAAAAATATTTATAATACTAAAATAAGATGCGGTACTTAATAAAGAGGTAAATAGTACTACAAACTCACTGCTTTCTTATCCACGTGAATCTTGGAAAACAGCTAACTCTGCGTAGACTCCGAAGCACGAGCAGTCGACGGGTCTAAAACAATATGTAAGTTAAAATCCATTCAACTCCTAACTCTAAGAATACTATACACCACATAGGACTAGCACAATATCAAGTCCCGCACAAGCATAGCTAAAGCAAAAAGAACAATTGCATATAAAGGAAGAAGAGATGGTTTTATGCTGCAGAATCATGTAATTCATGTCTCCAAATTGTAAGGACTAAGTTCCATGGGCTTTTTATTTAAATATAAGCATTGCCCAAGCTTATATATAATTATGGGCCAACTAAACAATGCCTCACAGGCCAAAAAGATTCATGGAAATATTTAATTTAATTATAATAATACTAAATTACTTAAAACTCAACGGAATGTAAAAATCAAAATAAAAGAAATAAAATTTTAATTTTAAAAAAATTAATTCAAAACTACGGGATATTACATTCTCCCCAACTTATTAAAATTTTGTCCTCGAATTTAAACCAAAACTACTAACGTAGAACACAACGAAAAGTTTTTGTAACAAGCTGAACAAAACGTGCCTAACTATCGTGAAACCTCAAAAAATGTTTCCACTAAGTAATCACTGAAACAAAACCATAAAATAAGTTAAGCCCTATTGTGTTCCATTTAAAAATATAGTCCGAGAACTTTTTCAAATCATCTTGTAAAACATTTTTGAATAAAAAAAAATAGTACTTAACTGAGTCAACCAAGACTTCCAAGCTTACTACACGTGTCGGGCGACGCAAGTTTATCCCGACCCAAGAAAACCATAAGATAAACCGATGTTTAACATCCGAAATTTCATTGTGTAAAACAACATGAAGTTTGAAGAGCAACGAAACTCAACATTACTTAACTAGTGAAAAATTTGATATATCGAACCATCTTAAAAGGTCACAAAGCCTTAATGCTACCTCTCCCTTAACATAAAAATAATAACACCACTTCAAGGTGAAAACAAACGAGGTAATACAAACTCTACCAGACAAAACTCAAGTGAACACTTAGGATAAACAAACGAACCTCCAACTTCAAATCTGAAACTGAATCGCAATGAACGCTCATAAATCACATATACGCACAAATTTATGATCCTAACAACTTGATGCTCCAGCTATTACTCAATCAACGTAATGCGAATAAACAATAAATTTCCAACTGAGAGTCACAATTATTCCTTACCGGAGTGACTTCCAAAACCAGCTCGAATCTTATAAAATCCTCAATATTTGAAATTCAAGACTAAGCCATTGGTCAACTATAGCTCTTATAATTCCAATCTCTATCGTCTCAACAGGAAAACCGAAACATAGACTGATAAATTCTTGCGTTATACAACACTTATTTACTTCCATTTATATCATCTCGACATTAAAATAATCAAAAACAAAACCCAATAAATACAAGATAATATTCCGGTTCCAAACAAACGCTATAAAGAATCATCTGATCCAACGATTTATACCAACTCGATAATACCATTAACTTGTGAATCACAAAACACAAAACTCTTATCACAATTCAAAGAAAACGAGCCTCTCTCATGATAACAAAAATCTCTAGTCCAGTGATAAAATATATTAATTATAATGATTCTTCCAATCATTCAGAAACATAACGGCACTACGAAACTGAAAATCGACTGCATCTCGCTTATATTACACAACTTAAATTCTGTCTCTCATAACAAATGTTCAACCATGATCAAAACGATATACAAACATTACGATAATACCATCAATTAACAAAATCGATCAACCAATCATGGTTGTCGAAACCTATTAACCGCGATTCCCGATTCTTAAATCAACTATCTCATATAACCAAATTGAATTCAAATTCTCAAAATTATTCAATCAATTGACTAGAACCTCGAATACAACGAAAGATCAATACGACCAGTTTACTACGACTGGATTGTTAGTTATGCTAAAAACCAACCCCTGGGGGTATAAAATCTTTTAATACAAAATATTTTGTATACAAAATTTTCCACCCTGTTTAAAAGACTCTACGTCTTACACCTCCTTTTTTCATTTAAAATTGAAATACCTTAAAAAGCCACCGTTTTGCAAACCCTTGAAAATTTCCAAAATATCCACATTTTGAATCCAAAAGTTTCCCTACTTTTAAATACGTTTGCAAATTTATGAAACAGTTCAACTAACAAAATTTATGTTCTCTTAAATCAACTTGCTGAAACACTTGTTAAATATTTTATACTTTCCTCGTAAAAGTCAAATTGTGGTAAAATCCTCCATATTCATAATACACATTAATGTTTCAAAACGTCAAAATTTAAATCGTATCTATATTTGTGGCTCTTAAACAAAAACACAATTGAAGAAATCGCTCAAGCGAAAAATTTATTATTCCTTTTGAATCAATTCTGACAAAATTTCTCCCTTTCCTCAGAAATGTAAAATCAACAATGTAAATCTC
Source organism: Mercurialis annua (assembly GCF_937616625.2). Lineage (NCBI taxonomy): Eukaryota > Viridiplantae > Streptophyta > Magnoliopsida > Malpighiales > Euphorbiaceae > Mercurialis > Mercurialis annua. The sequence goes on from NC_065570.1 coordinate 17,057,183, forward strand.
TTGTTTATAAACATACCTTTATATTAATACACCAAAATACTTTGGACAATTTCAAATCTGGAAAGATAAAGTTTCTTTTAAAAACGTAGTGTATACACACACATGAGCATAACCAACATCCTTAATCCACAAATCCTTAAACCACAAATTGGAAATTATTACGAAAGCTTTCTATTCTAAATCTAACCATACACCGCACTTGGGACAACTATATCTCGAGTCCAACTCCAAAATCATTCTTACTTATAACCACAAGATTGTGATACTACAGACCAATCACTCACAACGTAAATGTCCAATATCCATCACCATCATCACAGAGTATTTATCTAGTTATCTTTCGGTAACTATTTCAAAGTCATTTCAAATCCGACAACTTATATATAAGTTTATCATACTATGGCTCGTGAGCTAAATTCAAAACACTTTTCTCAAAAACACTTTATCGATAAAAATCCATTTTACCTAACTGTGCGCCAGGGTGATGACATCTCTCATCCCCAAAGAGTTGCATCCAACCCTAATCATTTCTGTGCACGTGATGCATGTACTATAATGCATATATCAATTATTGATTTATCTTTTATTTAGTGAACATTCTCAATGCTCAATGCAATCCTATTCGTGACATTTAAAATGCATGTTCATGATATGTCTGGGAATACGTGTTAAAAATATTTCAAATATTTTAACAAATTAACCTTTGAAATTCATTTCACAATAAAACATTTGCTAGACGTTACACTCTGTGAGATGTGCACTCGATAACCTCAAAATATTCCTCAAATTTCCTTACTTGTAACCTAGCAACATTCGATGCTATATAACAACTTAACTTAAAATTCTGTTACAAATCTTCGGCATAAATACCCAACCAAACTCAACACTAATTAAAGCTCATTCCCAAAGAAATAATACATCAATGCGTTCTTACATAATTTACCGCCAGCTCCCGCATCGCATCATTAGACTTGATGGAAACATCTGTGTATTAATACACCGATCTATCTTCTCGGTTCAGAGTTTCCAATATCCGTTCTAGGATAATCAGAAATCATTAACCAATCCAAGGGAATACTTCCCTCGTCTTCCTCGATATCGAAACCCAAAAAATTTGATCCACGATTCATTCATTCAGGTTAGCCAACCATGATAAGATGAAATAAATAATCCCACGTGCTACTTCGCACGAAAAGACGAAACAAAGCAATCAACTTAGTCCAACATGTAAGCAAATTATACCACACAAATCGAAGCCAAAAATATTACAATTTCTACGAACCATAAACCACGTAACGGTTGCCATGGAACACAATTAACTCAAACATACATAAAAGACAAAATCAGGACATGTTGCAACAAGTTTGAATTTTATAACAAAATCAACTTGTAATTAAATTATCTTTTAAATAGTACGCTTCAAAGTTCATCTTGAAATTTAAAGTTAAATACGAAAACTTCTAAAAAATTTAGTTGAGCCCCACGGTTAAAACAAAATCACTGTCTGTAAAAGTCTCTTCTTATTTATCAATTTCTTTAAAACGGATACTCAAATATCTCAAACCGTAAATCATCGAGCTAGCCGAGTCATTACAACTACCAAGCTTAACTCCTAAATTTAGGTGACCCAAGTCGGACCCAATACAACTGTTTATAAAACGTATACAAAATATTTGTAAATCCAAAAATAATGCATTTCAAAATAATTTCAATATTTTCAAAATAGATAGCTCGACGTCATCCAGTAATAACATCAGACTCATTACCCAAGTGAGAAAACAATTTTTCTTTAACAACCTTTTTAGAAACAGAAGCTTCAATCAAAATTAGCAATTCACACACAAGACCAACAACACCAAAGTATTGAGAAACTACAAAATGGTAAATCACAAATGTAATATTAAAATGTCAAAACGGTATTCACTTCCAAAAAAAAAAAATTATTTCGAAGACAGTTGTTTTGGGAACAATAATTCAGATCTATCATTTAAATTTTTGAAATACGGGAAATCCATTTTATTTCAAAAGAACCACCCTTTTGCAATCATCCGTCAAATGTCAAATTTTGAAATATAAGAATTTCATTTTACTGGTAAGATACGGAAAATAATATCTTTGGGTGTCATGCCCAGACTATCTATTTGATTTTTGCATCAAAATACCAGTTAAGCAAAAGTAATTTTTCTTAAGGAAATTTAAAACCAAAACGTGGCTATCAACATGATCCATAAAACGTGATAAAGATTTTTTTTCTGTAAAAAAAAAATCATTTAAACTCAAAACAATACTAAAGCCTAACAAAATATTATTTTTAAAAATCAAAACTCACGGCCAAAGCCAGAAGTACTCTCAAAATAGTTCAACGTCAACAATTTTACTAAGGGCATAAAAGCCAGAATACTATCACCTAGCAAAACGCATCATCAATATGATAAGAAAAACAACATCATGCCCAAGCATGAATTAAAGCAACTATCAATATAAGACTTCCCGAGAATCAAAAGCAACTACAAATCACCCAAGTGAAAGAGCATCAACAATTGAAATATTAGCATCAATCAAGACATAAAAATGACTGACTCGACACAATCCTATCGGTGCAGGCATAAAGTTTTAAAATCAAAAGATGACGTTTCAAGGACAAGACATGAATCCTAATTCCGCAGTAGATCCTATGACATAACAACAACACTTAACATGCCTTAAAGCGATAACACATAACATGCAAAATTTGGCCTTAATTCGAATCTAAAGCTCTGATACCAAGTTTGTCACGACCCAGTTTCATGGATCGCGACCGGCGCCAGGTTATGGTATGGTTGTACCAAAACCCGTAGCAAGCCTTGCGGAAAACCACCAATCATATAAACCTGCAGAAAAGCCAATGCTCAGGGGCAACCGAGACTCCTACTTAAACTAACAATCTCGATACAAGCCTATCGAGCAGCTCGTTTCAATAAAGATCCATAATCGCTTAAAACAGTTCAAAATTATTTATAATACTAAAATAAGATGCAGTACTTAATAATGAGGTAAATAGCTCTACGAACTCACTGCTTGCTTATCCACGTGAATCTTGGCAAACAGCTAACTCTACGTAGACTCCGAAGCACGAGCATTCGACGGGTCTAAAACAATACGTAAGTTAAAATCCATTAAACCCCTAACTCTAAGAATACTAGACACCACATATGACTAGCACAATACCAAGTTCCGCACAAGCATAGCTAAAGCAAAAAGAACAATTGCAAACATAATGACCCGAGTCAAAATACGAACCACATCGAGTAACGCAATACTCAATAAATAGAAAAGCCAAGTCTATTGGGATTTCGCTTTAAAATCCGTTCTTGAAAATATTACTTAAATAATAAGTAAATAATAATTTAAATCTATTTCCTCAATTATTAGGTTAGCCGAGTTACCAATAACTACCAAGGTACCTCACATGTCGGGTGACCCAATCTAACCCGACTCAAAATATTTATCAAATATAAATTAGAGTTTATAATTCCCAAAAATAATTTTAATAAAATAAATATAATCATATCCAATTATAAACCGTAGTTTATAATTATAGGATCAACTTGATAAAATAATAAATCAATATTTAAAACGGAACCCAATAGCTTTAACTTCAAGTAACCCAAGTTACAATCAAAATGATAATTGAGAGTTCGATTTTAAAATCGATATCTAATCAAATTAATAAATCATAATTAATATATTTAAACACCATAATTTGAAATAAACAATATTAATAGTCAACAACTTTTGATTTTACAACCAAACTATCAATTCAAACCGAAACAAAACAACTCTTCCAAACGTTTCACCTTTTTAGCGATTAAAGCCAAACATTTACGAACGTTACGAAACAAATCCAAGCGTTAACATTTTTAGCGATTGATGCAAAACGTTTACAAACGTTACGAAACAAAACCAAACATTTCACCTTTTTAGTGATTTAAGCCAATCGTTTACAAATGTTACGAAACAAATTCACACGATTCACATTTTTAGCGATTTAAGCCAAACATTGACAAACGTTACGAAACAAATCCAAATGTTTCCCCTTATTAGCGATTTAAGCCAAACATTTACAAACTTTACGAAACTATTCCAAACATTTCACCCTTTTAGCGAATTAAGCCAAACGTATAAAATGTTGCGAAACCAATCCAAACGATTAAAACATTACGAAACAAATCCAAACATTTCACCTTTTTAGTGATTTAAGCCAAACGTTACAAACGTTACAAAAAAAATCCAAACGCGTGACCCTTTTAGCGATTTAAGCCAAACGTTTACAAACGTTACGAAACAAATCCAAACGTTTAAAACGTTACGAAACAAATCCAAATGTTTCACCTTTTTAGTGATTTAAGCTAAAAAGTTACAAAAGTTATGAAACAAGTCCAAACGTTTCACATTTTAAGCGATTTCAGCCAAATGTTTTCAAACGTTACGAAACAAAACTAAATGTTTCACCTTTTTAGCGATTGAAGCCAAACGTTTACAAACTTTACGAAACAAAACAAAACATTTCACCTTCTTAGAAATTTAAGCCAAACGTTTACAAATGTTGCAAAACCAATCCAAAGGTTTAAAAGGTTATGAAACACATCAAAACGTTTCCCCTTTTCAGCGATTGAAGACAAACGTTTACAAATGTTACGAAACAAATCCAAAGTTTCCCCTTTTTAGCAATCTAAGCCAAACGTTTACAAATGTTATGAAACAAGTCCAAACGTTTCACCTTTTTAGCGATTTAAGCCAAACGTAACGTTACGAAACAAAACGAAATGTTTCACATTTTTTTAGCGATTTAAGCCAAGCGTTTACAAACGCTACGAAACAAATCCAAACGTTTCACCTTTTTAGCTATTTAAGCCAAATGATTACAAACGCTATGAAACATATCCAAACGTTTCACCTTTGTAGCGATTGAAGCCAAACGTTTACAAACTTTACAAAACAAAACCAATCGCTTCACCTTTTTAGTGATTTAAGCCAAACATTTAAAACGTTACAAAACCAATCAGAAAGTTTAAAACATTATGGAAAAAATCTAAACGTTTCCCCATTTTAGCAATTTAAGCCAAACGTTTAAAACCTTACGAAACAAATCCAAACGTTTCATTTTTTTAGCGAATTAAGCCAAACGTTTACAAACGTTACGAAACAAATCCAAACGTTTAAAACGTAAGGAAACCAATCCAAACGTTTAAACGCTGCGAAACAAATCCTAACGTTTCACCTTTTTAGCGATTTAAGACAAACATTTAAAACGTAGTAATTTAAGCCAAACGTTTATAAACGTTAGGCAAACAAACACCTTTTTAACGATTGAAGTCAAATGTTACAAAGCCAATCCAAACGTTTACAAACGTACATTTGACATTTTTAGCGATTTAAGCCGAACGTTGAATTGCTAAAACCAAATCTAAATGTTTCACTTTTTAAATAATTTAAGCCAAAAATTTATAAACGTTACGAAACGAATCCAAATGTTTCACCTTTTTAGCGATTTAAGTCAAACGTATAAAACGTTACGAAACCAATCCAAACGTTTAAAACGTTCCAAAACAAATCGAAATGTTTTGCCTTTTTAGCGATTTAAGCCAAACGTTTACAAATGTTACGTAACCAATCCAAACCTCTCACCTTTTTAGCGATTAAAGCCAAACGTTTACAAACATTACGAAACCAATCCAAACGGTTCACCTTTTTAGCGATTTAAGCCAAATGATTACAAACGTTACGAAACAAATCCAAATGTTTCACCTTTTTAGCGATTAAAGCCAAACATTTACAAACGTTACCAAACAAAACCAATCATTTCACCTTTTTAGCGATTTAAGCCAAACATTTAAAACGTTACAAAACCAATCAGAATGTTTAAAACATTACGGAAAAATCCAAACATTTCCCCATTTTAGCAATTTAAGCCAAACATTTAAAACCTTACGAAAGAAATCCAAATGTTTCCGTTTTTAGCGATTTAAGCCAAATGTTTACAAACGTTACGAAACAAATCCAAACGTTTCCCCTTTTTAGCAATTGAAGCCAAACGTTTACAAACGTTACGAAACAAAACCAAGAGTTTCACCATTTTAGCAATTTAAGCCAAACGTTTGAAACGTTGCGAAACAAATACAACTTATTAGCAAGTTAAGCCAAACGTTTACAAACATTACAAAACAAATTCAAACGTTTCACATTTTTAGCGATATAAGCAAAACGTTTACAAATGTTACGAAACCAATCTGAACGTGTCACCTTTTTGGAGACTTAAGCCAAACATTTAAAACGTTACAAAACCAATCAGTAATGTTTAAAACATTACGAAAAAAATTTAAACGTTTCCATTTTTTAGCCATTTAAGCTAAACGTTTGAAACGTTATGAAACAAATTAAAAATTTCACCTTTTTAGGGATTTAAGACAAACATTTAAAACGTTACAAAACCAATCCAAACATTTAAAACATTACAAAAAAATTCCAAACGTTTCACCTTAATAGTGATTGAAGCAGAATGTTTACAAATGTTACAAAACAAAACCAAACATTTCACCTTTATTGCGATTTAAGCCAAATGTTTGTAAACGTTTCCTCTTTTTAGCGATTAACGCCAAACGTTTACAAACGTTACGAAACAAATCCAAACGTTTCACATTTTTTGCGATTGAAGCCAAACATTTACAAACGCTACGAAACAAATCCAAACGTTACACATTTTTCGCGATTTAATCCAAACGTTTACAAAAGTTACGAAACAAATCCAAATGTTTCATATTTATAACGATTTAAGCCAAAAGTTACAAATGTTACGAAACAAAACCAAACCTTTCACAGCTAAATGTTTACAAACGTTACGAAACAAAACCAAATGTTTCACCTTTTAGTGATTTAAGCCAAACGTTGAAAACGTTATGAAACTAATCCAAACGTTACATCTTTTTAGTTATTTAAGCCAAACGTTTACAAACGCTACAAAACAAATTCAAACGTTTCACATTTTTAGCGACATAAGCCAAACTATTACAAACGTTATGAAAAAAATCCAATCGTTTCGCCTTTTTATCAATTTAATCCAAATGTTTAAAACGTTACGAAACAAATCCAAACGTTTCACTTTTTTAGCGATTTAAGCCAAACGTTTACAAATGTTACGAAACAAATCAAAATGTTTCACCTTCTTAGCAATTGATGCCATACGTTTACAAATGTTACAAAACAAATCCAAACGTTTCACCTTTTTAGTGAATTAAGCCAAACGTTTACAAACATTACGAAGCAACTCCAATCATTTCACCTTTTTAGCGATTTAAGCCAAACGTTGACAAACGTTAAGAACAAAATCCAAACGTTTCACCTTTTTAGCGATTTAAGCCTATCGTTTTAAACGTTAATAAACCAATCCAAACGTACGAAACAAATCCAAATGTTTTCCATTTTTAGTGATTTAAGCCAAACGTTTACACACGATATTAAACAAAACCAAATGTTTCTCCTTTTTAGCGATCTAAGCCAAATGTTTAAAAACGTCACAAAACAAATCCAAACGTTTCACCTTTTTAGCGATTTAAGCCAAACGTTTAAAACGTTACGAAACCAATCCAAATGTTTAAAACGTTACGAAAGAATTCCAAACCTTACACCTTTTTAGCGATTTAAGCAAAAAAATTACAAACGTTACGAAAAAAATCCAAGGTTTCACCATTTTAGCAATTTACGCCAAACGTTACAAAACAAATCCAAACGTTTCACGTTATTAGCGATTTACGCCAAACGTTTACAAACGTTATGAAACAAATCCAAATGTATCACCTTTTTAGCGATTTAAGCCAAACGTTTACAAACGTTACAAAACAAATCCAAACATTTCATCTTTTTAGCAATGGAAGCCAAACGTTTACAAACGTTACAAAACAAATCCAAATGTTTCACCTTTTTTGCGATTTAAGCCTAACGCTTACACCATTAGGAAAAAAAACCAAACGTTTCACCTTTTTAGCAATTTAAGCCAAACGTTTACAAACCTTACGAAACAAATCTAAACGTTTCACCTTTTTTGCGATTTAAGCCAAACGTTTACAAATGTTACGAAACAAAACCAAATGTGTCACCATTTTAGCAATTTAAGCCAAACATTTACAAACATTACAAAACAAATCCAATCCTTTCACCGTTTTAACGATTTAAGCCAAACGTTTAAAACGTTACGAAACAAATCCAAACGTTTCACCTTTTTAGAGATTTAAGCCTAATATTTAAAACTGTAATAAACCAATCAAAACGTACGAAACAAATCCGAACGTTTCCAATTTTTACGATTTAAGCCAAACGTTTACACACCTTATAAAACAAAACCAAACGTTTCCCCTTTTTAGCGATCTAAGCCAAACGTATACAAACGTCTCAAAACAAATTCAAAAGTTTCCCCTTTTTAGCAATTTAAGCCAATCGTTTAAAACGTTACGGAACCTATCCAAATGTTTAAAACGTTACGAAACAAATCCAAACCTTTCACCTCTTTAGCTATTTATGCCAAACGTTTACAAACGTTACGAAACAAATCCAAACATTTCACCTTTTTAGCGATTTAAGCCAAACGTTTACAATCGTTTTAAAACTATTCCAAACGTTTCTCCTTTCTAGCGATTTACGCCAAACCTTTACAAACGCTACGAAACAAATTCAAACGTTTAACCTTTTTAGCGATTTAAGCCAAACGTTTACAAATGTTTGAAACATTATGAAACAAATCAAAATATTTCACCTTATTAGCGATTTAAGCCAAACGTTTACAAACATTACGAAACCAATCAAAATGTTTCCCCTTTTTAACGATTTAAGAGAAAAATTCAAAACGTTGCAGAACTAATTCAAACATATAAAACGTTACAAAACAAATCCAAATGTTTCACCTTTTTAGCGATTTAAGCCAAACGTTTAAAAAGTTATGAAACCAATCGAAATGTTTAGAACGTTAAGAAACAAATCCAAACGTTTCCCCTTTTTAGCGAATTAAGCCAAATGTTTACAAACATACGAAATAAATCCAAACGTTTCACCTTTTTAGCGATTTAAGCCAAGCGTTTAGAACGTTACAAAATCAATCCAAAGTTTCACCTTTTTAGCGATATAAGCCAAACGTTTATAAATGTTAAAAAACAAATCCTTACGTTTCACATATTTAGGGATTTCAACCAAACGTTTACTAACGTTACGAAACAAATCCAAACGTTTCACCTTTTTAGCAATTTCAGCCAAATATTTACATACGTTACAAAACAAATACAAACGTTTCTCCTTTTTAACGATTTAAGCCAAACGTTTACAAACGTTACGAAACAAATCCAAACGTTTCCGCTTTTTAGCGATTTAAGCCAAACATATATAAAGTTATGAAACCAATGAAAACGTTTAAAACGTTACGAAACAAATCCAAACGTTTTACCTTTTTAGTGATTTAAGCCAAACATTTAAAACGTTACGAAACCAATCCAAATGTTTAAAACGTTACAAAACAAATCAAAACGTTTCACCTTTTTAGCGATTTAAGCCAAACGCTTAAAACTTTATGAAACAATCCAAATGTTTAAAACGTTACGAAACAAATCCAAACCTTTCACTTTTTTATCGATTTAAGCCGAACGTTTACAAACATTACAAAACAAAATCCAAATGTTTCACCTTTTTACGATTTAAGCCAAACATTTCCAAACGTTACAAAACATATCCAAACGTTTCACCTTTTTCGCGATTCAAGCCAAACGATTAAAACTTTACAAAACCAATCCAAATGTTTAAAACGTCACGAAACAAAATCAAACTTTTCCCCTTTTTAGCGATTTAAGCCAAAAATTTACAAACGTCACGAATCAAATCGAAACGTTTCCCCTTTTTATCGATATAAGCCAAACGTTTAAAATGTTACGAAACCAATCAAAATGGTTAAAACGTCACGAAACAAAACGAAACGTTTCGCCTTTTTAGTGATTTAGGCCAAACGTTTGCAAATGTAACGAAACAATTCCAAACGTTTCACCTTTTTAGAAATTTAAGCCAAACATTTACAAACTCTACGAAACAAATCCAAACGTTTCACCTTTTTAGCGATATAAGCCAAACGTTTACAAACGATACAAAACAAATCAAAATGTTTCACATTTTTAGTGATATAAGCCAAACGTTTACAAATGTTACAGAATAAATCCAAACGTTTTCCCTTTTTAGCGATTTAAGCCAAACGTTTACAAACGTTATGAAACAAATCCAAACTTTTCCCCTTTTTAGTGATTTAAGCCAAACGTTTAAAATGTTATGAAACAATTCGAAAAATTTAAAACGTTACCAAACAAAACCAAACGTTTCACCATTTTAGTGACTTAAGCCAAACGTTTAAAACTTTATAAAACCAATCCAAACGTTATGAAACAAATTCAAACGTTTCACCTTTTTAGCGATTTAAGCCAAACATTTACAAACGTTACGAAACAAATCCAAACGTTTCACCTTTTTAGCGATTTACGCGAAAAGTTTAAAACTTTACAAAATCAATCCAAACGTTTCACCTTTTTAGCGATTTAAGCCAAACGTTTACAAACGTTACCAAAACCAATCCAAACGTTTCACCTTTTTGGCGATTTAAGCCAAACGCTTAAAACTTTACGAAATCAATCCAAAGGATTCACATTTTTAGCGATTTAAGCCAAACGTTTACAAACGTTACGAAACAAATCCAAACGTTTCAAATTTTTATGGATTTCATCCAAACATTTACAAAAGTTACGAAACAAATCCAAACCTTTCCGCTTTTTAGCGATTTAAGCCAAACATATATAACGCTATGAAACCAATGAAAACGTTTAAAACGTTACGAAACAAATCCAAACGTTTTACCTTTTTAGCGATTTAAGCCAAACATTTAAAACGTTACGAAACCAATCCAAACGTTTAAAACGTTACAAAACAAATCCAAACGTTTTACCTTTTTAGCGATTTTAGCCAAACGCTTAAAACTTTATGAAACAATCCAAATGTTTAAAACATTACGAAACAAATCCAAACCTTTCACCTTTTTTGCTATTTAAGCCAAACGTTTACAAACGTTTCGAAACAAATCCTAGCATTTCAACTTTTTAGTGATGTAAGCCGAACGTTTACAAACGTTACGAAAAAAATCCAAATGTTTCACCTTTTTATCGATTTAAGCCAAACATTTACAAATGTTACAAAACAAATCCAAACATTTCACCTTTTTTCGCGATTTAAGCCAAACGTTTAAAACTTTACAAAACCAATCCAAATGTTTAAATCGTCACGAAACAAAACCAAATGTTTCACCTTTTTAGCGATATAAGCCAAACGTTTACAAACATCACGAAACAAATCCAAACGTTTCACCTTTTTATCGATTTAAGCCAAACGTTTAAAACGTTACGAAACCAACCCAAATGTTTAAAACGTTACGAAACAAATCAAAACCTTTCACCTTTTTAGTGATTTAAGCCGAACGTCTACAAACATTACGAAAAAAAATCCAAATGTTTCACCTTTTTTTCGATTTAAGCCAAACATTTCCAAACGTTACAAAACATATCCAAACGTTTCACCTTTTTCGCGATTCAAGCCAAACGATTAAAACTTTACAAAACCAATCCAAATGTTTAAAACGTCACGAAACAAAACCAAACTTTTCCCCTTTTTAGCGATTTAAGCCAAAAATTTACAAACGTCACGAAACAAATCGAAACGTTTCCCCTTTTTATCGATATAAGCCAAACGTTTAAAATGTTACGAAACCAATCAAAATGGTTAAAACGTCATGAAACAAAACCAAACGTTTCGCCTTTTTAGTGATTTAGGCCAAACGTTTGCAAATGTCACGAAACAATTCCAAACGTTTCACCTTTTTAGAAATTTAAGCCAAACATTTACAAACTCTACGAAACAAATCCAAACGTTTCACCTTTTTAGCGATATAAGCCAAACGTTTACAAACGATACAAAACAAATCAAAATGTTTCACATTTTTAGTGATATAAGCCAAACGTTTACAAATGTTACAGAATAAATCCAAACGTTTTCCCTTTTTAGCGATTTAAGCCAAACGTTTACAAACGTTATGAAACAAATCCAAACGTTTCCCCTTTTTAGTGATTTAAGCCAAACGTTTAAAATGTTATGAAACAATTCGAAAAATTTAAAACGTTACCAAACAAAACCAAACGTTTCACCATTTTAGTGACTTAAGCCAAACGTTTAAAACTTTATAAAACCAATCCAAACGTTATGAAACAAATTCAAACGTTTCACCTTTTTAGCGATTTAAGCCAACCATTTACAAACGTTACGAAACAAATCCAAACGTTTCACCTTTTTAGCGATTTACGCCAAAAGTTTAAAACTTTACAAAACCAATCCAAACGTTTCACCTTTTTAGCGATTTAAGCCAAACGTTTACAAACGTTACAAAACCAATCCAAACGTTTCACCTTTTTGGCGATTTAAGACAAACGCTTAAAACTTTACGAAATCAATCCAAAGGATTCACATTTTTAGCGATTTAAGCCAAACGTTTACAAACGTTACGAAACAAATCCAAACGTTTCAAATTTTTATGGATTTCATCCAAACATTTACAAACGTTACGAAACAAATCCAAACCTTTCCGCTTTTTAGCGATTTAAGCCAAACATATATAACGCTATGAAACCAATGAAAACGTTTAAAACGTTACGAAACAAATCCAAACGTTTTACCTTTTTAGCGATTTAAGCCAAACATTTAAAACGTTACGAAACCAATCCAAACGTTTAAAACGTTACAAAACAAATCCAAACGTTTTACCTTTTTAGCGATTTAAGCCAAACGCTTAAAACTTTATGAAACAATCCAAATGTTTAAAACGTTATGAAACAAATCCAAACCTTTCACCTTTTTAGCTATTTAAGCCAAACGTTTACAAACGTTTCGAAACAAATCCTAGCATTTCAACTTTTTAGTGATGTAAGCCGAACGTTTACAAACGTTACGAAAAAAATCCAAATGTTTCACCTTTTTATCGATTTAAGCCAAACATTTACAAATGTTACAAAACAAATCCAAACATTTCACCTTTTTTCGCGATTTAAGCCAAACGTTTAAAACTTTACAAAACCAATCCAAATGTTTAAATCGTCACGAAACAAAACCAAACGTTTCACCTTTTTAGCGATTTAAGCCAAACGTTTACAAACATCACGAAACAAATCCAAACGTTTCACCTTTTTATCGATTTAAGCCAAACGTTTAAAACGTTACGAAACCAACCCAAATGTTTAAAACGTTACGAAACAAATCAAAACCTTTCACCTTTTTAGTGATTTAAGCCGAACGTTTACAAACATTACGAAAAAATATCCAAATGTTTCACCTTTTTATCGATTTAAGCCAAACATTTCCAAACGTTACAAAACATATCCAAACGTTTCACCTTTTTCACGATTCAAGCCAAACGATTAAAACTTTACAAAACCAATCCAAATGTTTAAAACGTCACAAAACAAAACCAAACTTTTCCCCTTTTTAGCGATTTAAGCCAAAAATTTACAAACGTCACGAAACAAATCAAACGTTTCCCCTTTTCATCGATATAAGCCAAACGTTTAAAATGTTACGAAACCAATCAAAATGGTTAAAACGTGACGAAACAAAACCAAACGTTTCGCCTTTTTAGCGATTTAGGTTAAACGTTTGCAAATGTCACGAAACAATTCCAAACGTTTGCAAATGTCACGAAACAATTCCAAACGTTTGCAAATGTCACGAAACAATTCCAAACGTTTCACCTTTTTAGAAATTTAAGCCAAATATTTTCAAACTCTACGAAACAAATCCAAACGTTTCACCTTTTTAGCTATGTAAGCCAAACGTTTACAAACGATTCAAAACAAATCCAAATGTTTTACATTTTTAGTGATATAAGCCAAACGTTTACAAATGTTACGATATAAATCCAAACTTTTTCCCTTTTTAGCGATTTAAGCCAAACGTTTACAAACGTTATGAAACAAATCCAAACGTTTCCCCTTTTTAGTGATTTAAGCCAAACAATTAAAACGTTATGAAACAATTCGAAACATTTAAAACGTTACCAAACAAAACCAAAAATTTAACCATTTTAGCAACTTAAGCCAAACGTTTAAAACTTCATAAAACCAATCCAAACGTTATGAAACAAATTCAAACGTTTCACCTTTTTAGCGATTTAAGCCAAACACTTACAAACGTTACGAAACAAATCCAAACGTTTCACCTTTTTAGCAATTTACGCCAAAAGTTTAAAACTTTACAAAATCAATCCAAACGTTTCACCTTTTTCGCGATTTAAGCCAAACGTTTACAAACGTTACAAAACCAATCCAAACGTTTCACCTTTTTGGCAATTTAAGCCAAACGCTTAAAATTTTACGAAATCAATCCAAAGGATTCACATTTTTAGCGATTTAAGCCAAACGTTTACAAACGTTACGAAACAAATCCAAACGTTTCATATTTTTAGGGATTTCATCCAAACGTTTACAAACGTTACGAAAAAAATCCAAACGTTTCACTTTTTTAGCGATTTATGCTCAACGTTTACAAACGTTACGAAAAAAATCCAAATGCTTCACCTTTTCAGCGATTTAAGCCTATCGTTTTAAACGTTAATAAACCAATCCAAGCGTACGAAAAAAATCCAAATGTTTCCCATTTTTAGCGATTTAAGCCAAACGTTTACACACGTTACGAAACAAAACCGAATGTTTCCCCTTTTTAGCGATCTAAGCCAAATGTTTAAAAACGTCACAAAACAAATCCAAACGTTTCACCTTTTTAGTGATTTAAGCCAAACTTTTAAAACGTACGAAACCAATCCAAATGTTTAAAACGTTACGAAAGAAATCCAAACGTTTCACTTTTTTAGCGATTTAAGCAAAAAATTTACAAACGTTACGAAAAAAATCCAAGGGTTTCACCATTTTAGCAATTTACGCCAAACGTTACAAAACGAATCCAAACGTTTCACGTTATTAGCGATTTACGCCAAACGTTTACAAAAGTTACGAAACAAATACAAATGTTTCACCTTTTTAGCAATTTAAGCCAAACGTTTACAAATGTTACAAAACAAATCCAAATGTTTCACCTTTTTAGCGATTTAAGCCAAACGCTTTCAACGTTAGGAAACAAAACCAAACGTTTCACGTTTTTAGCGATTTAAGCAAAACATTTACAAACCTTACGAAACTAATCCAAACGTTTCACCTTATTAGCGATTTAAGCCAAACGTTTACAAATGTTACGAAACAAATCCAAACGTTTCCCCTTTTTAGAGATTTAAGCCTAATATTTATAACGGTAGTAAACCAATCAAAACGTACGAAACAAATCCAAACGTTTCCAATTTTTTCGATTTAAGCCAAAGGTTTACACACCATACAAAACAAAACCAAACGTTTACCCTTTTTAGCGATCTAAGCCAAATGTTTACAAACGTCTCAAAACAAATCCAAAAGTTTCCCCTTTTTAGCGATTTAAGCCAATCGTTTAAAACGTTACGAAACCAATCCAAATGTTGAAAACGTTACGAAACAAATCCAAACCTTTCACCTTTATAGCTATTTATGCCAAACGTTTACGAACGTTACGAAACAAATTCAAACATTTCACCTTTTTAGCGATTTAAGACAAACGTTTACAATAATTTTAAAACAAATCCAAACATTTCTCCTTTCTAGCGATTTACGCCAAACCTTTACAAATGTTACGACACAAATCTAAACGTTTAACCTTTTTAGCGTTTTTAGCCAAACTAAATGTTTGAAACATTATGAAACAAATCAAAATATTTCACCTTTTTAGCGATTTAAGCCAAACGTTTACAAACGTTACGAAAACAATCAAAATGTTTCCCCTTTTTAGCAATTTAAGCCAAACATTTAAAACGTTACGGAACTAATTCAAACTTATAAAACGTTATAAAACAAATCCAAACGTTTACCCTTATTAGCGATTTAAGCCAAACGTTTAAAAAGTTATGAAACCAATCGAAACGTTTAGAACGTTAAGAAACAAATCCAAACGTTTTACCTGTTTAGCGATTTAAGCCGAATGTTTACAAACGTTACGAAATAAATCCAAACGTTTCACCTTTTTAGCGATTTAAGACCAGAATTAGAACGTTACAAAATCAATCCAAAGATTCTCCTTTTTAGCGATATAAGCCAAACGTTTATAAACGTTAAAACACAAATCCTAACGTTTCACATATTTAGGGATTTCAACCAAACGTTTACTAACGTTATGAAACAAATCCAAACTTTTCACCTTTTTAGCAATTTAAGCCAAATATTTACATACGTTACAAAACAAATACAAACGTTTCTCCTTTTTAACGATTTAAGCCAAACGTTTACAAACGTTACGAAACAAATCCAAACGTTTCCGCTTTTTAGCGATTTAAGCCAAACATATATAATGTTATAAAACCAATGAAAACGTTTAAAACGTCACGAAACAAATCCAAATGTTTTACCTTTTTTGCGATTTAAGCCAAACATTTAACACGTTACAAAACCAATCCAAACGTTTAAAACGTTACAAAAAATATCCAAACGTTTTACTTTTTTAGCGATTTAAGCCAAATGCTTAAAACTTTACAAAACAATCCAAATGTTTAAAACGTTATGAAACAAATCCAAACCTTTCACCTTTTTAGCTATTTAAGCCAAACGTTTACAAACGTTTCGAAACAAATCCTAACGTTTCACCTTTTTAGCGATTTAAGCCGAACGTTTACAAACATTACGAAAAAAAATCCAAATGTTACACCTTTTTATCGATTTAAGCCAAACATTTACAAATGTTACAAAACAAATCCAAACGTTTCACATTTTTTCGCGATTTAAGCCAAACGTTTAAAACTTTACAAAACAAATCCAAATGTTTAAATCGTCACGAAACAAAACCAAATGTTTCACCTTTTTAGCGATTTAAGACAAACGTTTACAAACATCACGAAACAAATCCAAACGTTTCACCTTTTTATCGATTTAAGCCAAACGTTTACAAACGTTATGAAACAAATCTAAGTATTTCACCTTTTTAGCAATTTAAGCCAAACATTTACAAACGTTAAGAAACAAATCCAAGCGTTTCACCTTTTTAGCAATTTAAGCAAAACATTTACAAACGTTATGAAACAAATTCAAGCATTTCACCTTTTTAGCGATTTGAGCCAAACGTTTACAAACATTACGAAACAAATTCAAATGTTTCCCCATTTTAGCGATTTCAGCCAAACGTTTAAAACGTTACAAAACAAATCCAAACGTTTCACCTTTTCAGCGATTTAAGCAAAATGTTTACTAACGTTACGAAACAAATCCAAACGTTTCACCTTATTAGCAATATAAGCCAAACATTTACAATCGTTGCGAAACAAATCCAAACGTTTCCCATTTTTAGCAATTTAAGCCAATTGTTTACAAACGTTGCGAAACAAAACCAAGCGTTTCCGCTTTTTAGCAATTTAAGCCAAACGTTTACAAACGTTGCGAAATAAATCCAAGCGTTTTCACCTTTTTAGAAATTTAAGCCAAATGTTTACAAACGTTACGAAATAAATCCAAGCATTTCACCTTTTTATTAATGTAAGCCAAACATTTACAAATGTTACAAAACAAATCTAAATGTTTCCCATTTTTAGTGATTTAAGCCAAACGTTTACAAACGGTACGAAACAAATCCAAACGTTTTCCCTTTTTAGCAATTTAAGCCAAAAGTTTACAAACGTTACGAAACAAATCCAAACGTTTCCCCTTTTTAACGATTTAAGCCAAACGTTTACAAAAGTTACGAAAATAATCCAAATGTTTCGCCTTGTTAGAGATTTAAGCCAAACATTTACAAACGTTACGAAACAAATCCAAATGTTTTTCCTTTTTAGCGATTTAAGCCAAATGTTTACAAACGTTACGAAACGAATCCAAACGTTTCATCTTTTTAGCAATTTAAGCCAAACGTTTACAATTGTTACGAAACAAAACCAAACGTTTAAAACATTACAAAACAAATCCAAACGTTTCACATTTTTAGCGATTTAAGCCAAACCTTTACAAATGTTACGAAACAAAACTAAGCGTTTCACCTTTTTAGCAATTTATGTCAAACGTTTACAAACGTTCCGAAACAAATCCAAGCGTTTCACCTTTTTAGTAATTTAAGCAAAACCTTTACAAACATTACGATATAAATCCAAGTGTTTCACCTTTTAACAATTTAAGCAAAATGTTTACAAATGTTACGAAACAAATCCAAACGTTTTATATTTTTAGCGATTTAAGCCGAACGTTTACAAACTTTACGAAAAAAAACCAAACATTTCACCTTTTTAGCAATTTAGGCTTAATTACTTAAAAACCACTCACCTTGAACTTTTTTTTCGTTTATACCCTGACCTAGGAAAAAATTCATTTATACCCTGACGTATGTATTTATGTTTCACCACTACCCCGAGGCACTAAATTAACCTCTTTTCATTAAGAAAAAAGTTTAAAATAGTTCTTCATTTTTAAATCTAAGCTAATTAGAGTTTAATTAGAAATGAATTTTTCTTTAAATGAAGGACTATTTTAAACTTTTTTTAAAATGAAAAGAGGATAATTTAGTGCCTCGGGGTAGAGGTGAAACATAAACACATACGTCAGGGTATAAATGAATTTTTTTCTAGGTCAGGGTATAAACGAAAAAAAAGTTCAAGGTGGGTGGTTTTTAAGTAATTAAGCCAGCAATTTATGCCAAACGTTCCCCATTTTAGCGATTTAAGCCAAATGTTTAAAACGTTACAAAACAAATCCAAACATTTCACATTTTTAGCGATTTATGTCAAATGTTTACAAACGGTACGAAACAAATCCAAACGTTTCACCTTTTTAGCAATTTATGCCAAATGTTTCCCCATTTTAGCAATTTAAGCCAAACGTTTACAAACGTTATGAAACAAATCAAAGCATTTCACTTTTTTTAGCAATTGAAGCAAAATGCCTACAAAGGTTACCAAACAAATCCAAGCGTTTCACCGTCTTAGCGATTTAAGCAAAACGTTTACAAACGATACGAAACAAATCCAAACGTTTCCCCTTTTTAATGATTTAAGCCAAACGTTTACAAACGTTACGAAACAAATCCAAACGTTTCTCCTTTTTAGCGATTTAAGCCAAAGATTTACAAAGGTTATGAAACAAATCCAAATGTTTCACCTTTTTAGCAATTTAAGCCCAACGTTTACAAACGTTATGAAACAAATGCAAGAGTTTTACCTTTTTAGTTTTACCTTTTTAGGATTTTACAAATGCAAGAGTTTTACCTTTTTAGAAATTTAACTCAAACATTTACAAACATTACGAAACAAATCCAAGCATTTCACCTTTTTAGCAATTTAAGCCCAACGTTTACAAACGTTATGAAACAAATGCAAGAGTTTTACCTTTTTAGGATTTTAAGCCAAACATTACAAAACAAATCCAAGCATTTCACCTTTTTAGCAATTTAACCCAAAAGTTTACAAACGTTACGAAACAAATCCAAACGTTTACCCTTTTTAGAGATTTAAGCCAAACGTTTAAAAACGTTACGAAAGAAAACCAAACGTTTATAATGTTACGAAACAAATCCAAACGTTTCACATTTTTTGCGATTGAAGCCAGACGTTTACAAACGCTTCAAAACAAATCCAAGCGTTTTTCATTTTGAGCAATTTAAGCTAAACGTTTACAACGTTCTGAAACAAAACCAAGCATTTCACCTTTTTAGCAATTTAAGCTAAACGTTTATAAACGTTTCGAAACAAATCCAAGTGTTTCACCTTTTTAGCTATTTAAGCCAAACGTTTACAAACGTTACGAAACATATCCAAATGTTTCACCTTTTTAGCGATTTAAGCAAAACTTTCACAAACGGTACGAAACAAATCTTAACGTTTCACCGTTTTAGCGATTTAAGCCAAACGTTTATAAACGCTACGAAACAAATCCAAACGTTTCAGCTTTTGAGCGATTTAAGCCCAACGTTTATAAACGCTATGAAACAAATCCAAGCGTTTCACCTTTTTAGGAATATAAGCCAAACATTTACCAACGTTACGAAACAAATCCAAGTGTTTCTCCTCTTTATCAATTTAAGCCAAACGTTATGAAACAAATCAAAGCATTTCCCCTTTTACCAATTTAAGCCAAATGTTTTCAAAGGTTACCAAACAAATCCAAACGTTTCACCGTTTTAGCGAGTTAAGCAAAACGTTTACAAACGATACGAAACAAATCCACACGTTTCTCCTTTTTAAAGATTTAAATCAAACATTTACAAACGTTACGAAACAAATCCAAATGTTTCGCCTTGTTAGAGATTTAAGCAAAACGTTTACAAACGTTACGAAACAAATCCAAATGTTTCACCATTTTAGTGATTTAAGCCAAACGTTTACAAATGTTACGAAATAAATCCAAAAGTTTCTCCTTTTTAACGATTTAAGCCAAACATTTACAAAGGTTATGAAACAAATCCAAATGTTTCACCTTTTTAGAAATGTAACCCAAACGTTTACAAACGTTACGAAACAAATCCAAGCGTTTCACCTTTTTAGCAATTTAAGTCAAACGTTTACAAATGTTACGAAACAAATGCATGCGTTTTACCTTTTTAGGAATTTAAGCCAAACTTTTACAAACATTACGAAACAAATCCAAGCGTTTCACCTTTTTAGCAATTTAAGCCAAACGTTTACAAACGTTCCGAAACTAATCCAAACGTTTCCCTTTTTTAGAGATTTAAGCCCAACGTTTAAAAACGTTACGAAACAAAACCAAATGTTTCACATTTTTAACGATTTAAGCCAAACATTTACAAACGTTACGAAACAAATCCAAATGTTTCGTATTATAAGCGATTGAAGCCAGACGTTAACAAACGTTACAAAACCAATCCAAATGTTTTTCATTTTTACCAATTTCAACCAAACGTTTACAAAAATTATGAAACAAAACCAAGCGTTTCACCTTTTCAGCAATTTAAGCCAAACGTTTACAAACGTAATGAAACAAATCCAAGCGTTTCCCCTTTTTAGCAATTTAAGCCAAATGTTTACAAACGTTTCGAAATAAATCCAAGCGTTTCACCTTTTTAGCAATTTAGGCCAAACGTTTAAAAACGTTACGAAACAAATCTAAACGTTTCACCTTTTTAGCGATTTAAGCCAAACGTTTACAAACGGTATGATACAAATCCAAACATTTCACCTTTTTAGCGATTTAAGCCAAACGTTTATAAACGCTACGAAATAAATCCGAACGTTTCAGCTTTTTAGCGATTTAAGCCAAACGTTTATAAACGCTACGAAACAAATCCAAGCGTTTCACCTTTTTAGGAATATAATCCAAACGTTTACAAACGTTACGAAACAAATCCAAGCGTTTCTCTTTTGTAGCAATTTAAGCCAAAAGTTTACAAACGTTATGAAACAAATCAAAGCATTTCACCTTTTTTAGCAAGTTAAGCCAAATGTTTACAAAGGTTACCAATAAATCCAAGCGTTTTACCTTTTTAGCAATTTAAGCCAACCGTTTACAAACGATACGAAACAAATCCAAACGTTTCGTCTTTTTAACGATTTAAGCCAAACGTTTACAAACGTTACGAAACAAATCCAAATGTTTTTCCTTGTTAGAAATGTAAGCCAAACATTTACAAACGTTACGAAACAAATCCAAAGGTTTCACCTTTTTAGCAATTTAAGTCAAATGTTTACAAACGTTACGAAACAAATCCAAACGTTTCACCTTTTTGGCAATTTAAGCCAAACATTTACAAATGTTACGAAACAAAACCAAACGTTTAAAACGTTGGAAACAAATCCAAACGTTTCACATTTTTAGCGATTTAAGCCAAACCTTTACAAATGTTACGAAACAAAACAATGCGTTTCACCTTTTTAGCAATTTATGCCAAATGTTTACAAACGTTCCGAAACAAATCCAAGCGTTTCACCTATTTAGTAATTTAAACATAACGTTTACCAATGTGACGAAACAAATCCAAGCGTTTCACCTTTTTAGCAATTTAAGCCAAACGCTTCCAAATGTTACGAAACAAATCCAAACGTTTCATATTTTTAGCGATTTAAGCCAAACGTTTACAAACATTACGAAACAATTAGCGATTTAAGCCAAACGTTTACAAAAGTTACGAACCAAAACCAAACTTTTAAAACGTTGGAAACAAATCCAAACGTTTCCCATTTTTAGCGATTTAAGCCAAACCTTTACAAATGTTACGAAACAAAACAATGCGCTTCACCTTTTTAGCAATTTATGCCAAAAGTTTACAAACGTTCCGAAACAAATCCAAGCGTTTCACCTTTTTAGTAAAAAAAGCATAACGTTTACAAACGTTACGAAACAAATCCAAGCGTTTCACCTTTTTAGAAATTTAAGCCAAGCGCTTCCAAATGTTACGAAGCAAATCCAAACGTTTCACATTTTTAGCGATTTCAACCAAACGTTTACAAACATTACGAAACAATTAGCGATTTAAGCCAAACGTTTAAAAAAGTTATGAAACAAATCCAAACGTTTCGTCCTTTTAGCGATTTAAGCGAATTGTTTACAAACTTAACGAAAGAAATCCAAATGTTTCACCTTTTTAGCGATTTAAGCAAAACGTTTACAAACAGTACGAAACAAATCCAAACGTTTCACCTTTTTAACAATTTATGCCAAACGTTTCCCCATTTTAGAAATTTAAGCCAAACGTTTACAAACGTTATGAAACAAATCAAAGCATTTCACTTTTTTAGCAATTTAAGCCAAATGTTTACAAAGGTTACAAAACAAATCCAAGCGTTTCACCTTTTTAGCGACTTAAGCAAAACGTTTACAAATGATACGAAACAATTCCAAAAGTTTCCCCTTTTAACGATTTAAGTCAAACGTTTACAAACGTTACGAAACAAACGTTTCTCCTTTTTAGCGATTTAAGCCAAACATTTACAAAGGTAATGAAACAAATCAAAATGTTTCACCTTTTTAGAAATTTAACCCAAACATTTATAAACGTTACGAAACAAATCCAAGCATTTCACCTTCTTAGCAATTTAAGCCCAACGTTTACAAACGTTAAAAAACAAATGCAAGCATGTTACCTTTTTAGGAATTTAAGCCAAACGTTTACAAAAATTACAAAACAAATCCAAGAATTTCACCTTTTTAGCAATTTAACCCAAAAGTTTACAAACGTTACGAAACAAATCCAAACGTTTCACCTTTTTAGAGATTTAAGCCAAACGTTTAAAAACATTACGAAACAAAACCAAACGTTTATAACGTTACGAAACAAATCCAAACGTTTCACATTTTTTGCGATTGAAGCTAGACGTTTACAAACATTTCAAAACAAATCCAAACGTTTTCATTTTTAGCAATTTCAGCCAAACGTTTACAACGTTACGAAACAAAACCAATCGTTTCACCTTTTTAGCAATTTAAGCCAAACGTTTATAAACGTTTCGAAACAAATCCAAGCGTTTCACCTTTTTACCTATTTAAGCCAAACGTTTACAAACGTTACGAAACAAATTCAAACATTTCACTTATTTAGCGATTTACGCCAAACTTTTACAAACGGTAAGAAACAAATTCAAATGTTTCACCGTTTAAGCGATTTAAGCCAAACGTTAATAAACGCTACGAAACAAATCGAAACGTTTCAGCTTTTTAGCGATTTAAGCCAAACGTTAATAAACGCTACGAAACAAATCCAAATGTTTCCCCATTTTAGCAATTTAAGCCAAACGTTTACAAACGTTATGAAACAAATCAAAGCATTTTAATTTTTTGGCAATTTAAGCAAAACGTTACCTAAACGTTTACCCTTTTTACAAACGTTATGAAATAAAACCATACGTTTCACCTTTTTAGCGATATAAGCCAAACTCTTAAAACTTTACAAAACTAATCCAAACGTTTATAACGTTACGAAACAAATCCAAACGTTTCACCTTTTTAGCGATTTAAGCCAAAGTTTTAAAACGTTACGAACATTATGAATTTAATCCCAAGGTTTCACCATTTTAGCGATTTAAGCCAAATGTTTAAAACGTTACAAAAAACCCTAACGTTTTACCTTTTTTGTGTAAGCCAAACGTATAAAACATTACAAAATAAATACAAATGTTTAATACATTACGAATCAAATCCAAACGTTTAAAACATTACGAAACCAATCCAAACTTTTAAAACATTACGAAACCAATCCAAACGTTTACAAACATTTCACCTTTCTAGCGATTTAAGCCAAACGTTTACAAACGTTACGAAAGAAATCTAAACGTTTACCCTTTTTAGTGATTTAAGCCAAACATTTATAAACGCTACGAAACAAATCCAAACGTTTCACCTTTTTGCTGACTTAAGCCAAAGGTTTACAAACGTTACAAAACAAATTTAAATGATTCGCCTTTTTAACTATTTAGGCCATACATTTAAAACGTTACAAAAAAAACCTAAACATTTCCCCTTTTAAACGATTTAAGCAAAATATTTACAAACGTTACGAACCAAATTCAAACGTTTTACCTTTTTAGCGATTTAATCCAAACATTTACAAATGTTACATAACAAAACAAAACGTTTCACCTTTTAAGCGATTTAAGCCAAACATTTATGAACATTGCAAAACCAATCCAAATGTTTAAAACATTACAAAACAAATCCAAACGTTTCACCTTTTTAGCGATTGAAGCCAAACATTTACAAACATTACGAAACAAATCCAAACATGTCACATTTTTAGCGATTTATGCCAAACGTTTACAAACGTTACGTAACAAATCCAAACATTTCCCCTTTTAAGGCAAACGTTTGCAAACGTTATAAAACAAATCCAAATGTTTTCACATTATTAGCGATTTAAGCCAAACATTTACAAACGTTAAGAAACGTGTCACCTTTTTAGCGATTTAAGCCAAACGTTTACAAATGTTACGAAACAAATCCAAACGTTTCCCTTATCTAGCGATTTAAGCTAAAAGTTTAAAACGTTACAAAACCAATCCAAACGTTTAAAACATTACGAAAGAAATCCAAATGTTTCTCCTATTTCGCAATTTAAGTCAAACGTTTACAAACGTTAAGATACAAATCCAAAAATTTATATGTTTGGCTTATACCGCTAAAAAGGTGAAACGTTTAGATTTTATTTGTAACGTTTGTAAACGTTTGGCTTCAATCGCTAAAAAGGTGAAACGTTTGGATTCGTTTCGTAATGTTTGTAAATGTTTGGCTTAAATCGCTAAAAAGGTGAAACGTTTGGATTTGTTTCGTTACGTTTGTAAATGTTTCCCCTTTTTAGCAATTTAAGCCAAACGTTTATAAACGCTATGAAATAAAACAAACGTTTCACCTTTTTAGGAATATAAGCCAAACATTTACAAACGTTACAAAACAAATCCAAGCGTTTCTCCTTTTTATCAATTTAAGCCAAACGTTTACAAACGTTATGAAACAAATAAAAGCATTTCACCTTTTTAGCAATTTAAGCCAAATGTTTAAAAAGGTTACCAAACAAATCCAAGCGTTTCACTTTTTTAGCGATTTAAGCAAAACGTTTACAAACGATACGAAACAAATCCAAACGTTTTCCCTTTTTAATGATTTAAGCCAAACGTTCACAAACGTTACGAAACAAATCCAAACGTTTCTCCTTTTTAGCGATTTAAGCCAAAGATTTACAAAGGTTATGAAACAAATCCAAATGTTTCACCTTTTTAGAAATTTAACTCAAACGTTTACAAACATTACGAAACAAATCCAAGCATTTCACCTTTTTAGTAATTTAAGCCCAACGTTTACAAACGTTACGAAACAAATGCAAGCATTTTACCTTTTTAGGAATTTAAGCCAAACATTACAAAACAAATCCAAGCATTTCACCTTTTAATCAATTTAACCCAAAAGTTTACAAATGGTACGAAACAAATCCAAACGTTTCCCCTTTTTAGAGATTTAAGCCAAACGTTTAAAAACGTTACGAAACAAAACCAAACGTTTATAACATTACGAATCAAATCCAAACATTTCACATTTTTTTGCGATTGAAGCTAGACGTTTACAAACGTTTCAAAACAAATCCAAACGTTTCATTTTTAGCAATTTAAGCAAAACGTTTACAACATTCCGAAAAAAAAACCAAGCGTTTCAGCTTTTTAGCAATTTAAGCCAAATGTTTATAAACGTTTCGAAACAATTCAAGCGTTTCACCTTTTTAGCTATTGAAGCCAAACGTTTACAAACGTTACGAAACAAATCCAAACGTTTCACCTTTTTAGCGATTTAAGCAAAACGTTTATAAACGCTACGAAACAAATCCAAATGTTTCAGCTTTTTAGCGATTTAAGCCAAATGTTTATAAACGCTATGAAACAAATCCAAGCGTTTCGCCTTTTTAGGAATATAAGCCAAACATTTACAAACGTTACAAAACAAATCCAAGCGTTTCTCCTTTTTAGCAATATAAGCCAAACATTTACAAACGTTATGAAACAAATAAAAGCATTTCACCTTTTTAGCAATTTAAGCAAAAACGTTTTCAAACGATAAGAAACAAATCCAAACGTTTCGCCTTTTTAAAAATTTAAGTCAAACATTTATAAACGTTACGAAACAAATCCAAATGTGTCGCCTTTTTAGCAATTTTAAGCCAAACGTTTACAAACGCTACGAAACAAATCCAAACATTTCATCTTTTTAGCGATTTAAGCCAAACGTTTACAAATGTTACGAAACAAAACCAAACATTTAAAATATTACGAAACAAATCCAAACATTTCACATTTTTAGCGATTTAAGCCAAACCTTTACAAACGTTACGAAACAAATCCAAACGTTTCACATTTTTAGCGATTTAAGCCGAACGTTTACAAACGTTATAAAACAAAACCAAACATTTCACCTTTTTAGCAATTTATGCCAAACGTTCCCCATTTTAGCGATTTAAGATAAATGTTTAAAATGTTACGAAACAAATCCAAACATTTTACCTTTTTAGCGATTTATGCCAAACGTTTACAAACGGTACGAAACAAATCCAAACGTTTCACCTTTTTAGTAATTTATGCCAAACGTTTCCCCATTTTAGCAATTTAAGCCAAACGTTTACAAATGTTATGAAACAAATCAAAGCATTTCACTTTTTTAGCAATTTAAGCCAAATGTTTAAAAAGGTTACCAAACAAATCCAAGCGTTTCACCTTTTTAGCGATTTAAGCAAAACGTTTACAAACGATACGAAACAAATCCAAACGTTTCCCCTTTTTAATGATTTAAGCCAAACGTTTACAAACGTTACGAAACAAATCCAAACGTTTCTCCTTTTTAGCGATTTAAGCCAAAGATTTACAAAGGTTATGAAACAAATCCAAATGTTTCACCTTTTTAGAAATTTAACTCAAACGTTTACAAACATTACGAAACAAATCCAAGCATTTCACCTTTTTAGTAATTTAAGCCCAACGTTTACAAACGTTACGAAACAAATGCAAGCATTTTACCTTTTTAGGAATTTAAGCCAAACATTACAAAACAAATCCAAGCATTTCACCTTTTAATCAATTTAACCCAAAAGTTTACAAATGGTACGAAACAAATCCAAACGTTTCCCCTTTTTAGAGATTTAAGCCAAACGTTTAAAAACGTTACGAAACAAAACCAAACGTTTATAACGTTACGAAACAAATCCAAACATTTCACATTTTTTTGCGATTGAAGCCAGACGTTTACAAACGTTTCAAAACAAATCCAAACGTTTTTCATTTTTAGCAATTTAAGCATAACGTTTACAACATTCCGAAACAAAACCAAGCGTTTCACCTTTTTAGCAATTTAAGCCAAATGTTTATAAACGTTTCGAAACAATTCAAGCGTTTCACCTTTTTAGCTATTGAAGCCAAACGTTTACAAACGTTACGAAACAAATCCAAACGTTTCACCTTTTTAGCGATTTAAGCAAAACGTTTATAAACGCTACGAAACAAATCCAAACGTTTCAGCTTTTTAGCAATTTAAGCCAAACGTTTATAAACGCTATGAAATAAAACAAACGTTTCACCTTTTTAGGAATATAAGCCAAACATTTACAAACGTTACAAAACAAATCCAAGCGTTTCTCCTTTTTATCAATTTAAGCCAAACGTTTACAAACGTTATGAAACAAATAAAAGCATTTCACCTTTTTAGCAATTTAAGCCAAATGTTTAAAAAGGTTACCAAACAAATCCAAGCGTTTCACTTTTTTAGCGATTTAAGCAAAACGTTTACAAACGATACGAAACAAATCCAAACGTTTTCCCTTTTTAATGATTTAAGCCAAACGTTCACAAACGTTACGAAACAAATCCAAACGTTTCTCCTTTTTAGCGATTTAAGCCAAAGATTTACAAAGGTTATGAAACAAATCCAAATGTTTCACCTTTTTAGAAATTTAACTCAAACGTTTACAAACATTACGAAACAAATCCAAGCATTTCACCTTTTTAGTAATTTAAGCCCAACGTTTACAAACGTTACGAAACAAATGCAAGCATTTTACCTTTTTAGGAATTTAAGCCAAACATTACAAAACAAATCCAAGCATTTCACCTTTTAATCAATTTAACCCAAAAGTTTACAAATGGTACGAAACAAATCCAAACGTTTCCCCTTTTTAGAGATTTAAGCCAAACGTTTAAAAACGTTACGAAACAAAACCAAACGTTTATAACATTACGAATCAAATCCAAACATTTCACATTTTTTTGCGATTGAAGCTAGACGTTTACAAACGTTTCAAAACAAATCCAAACGTTTCATTTTTAGCAATTTAAGCAAAACGTTTACAACATTCCGAAAAAAAAACCAAGCGTTTCAGCTTTTTAGCAATTTAAGCCAAATGTTTATAAACGTTTCGAAACAATTCAAGCGTTTCACCTTTTTAGCTATTGAAGCCAAACGTTTACAAACGTTACGAAACAAATCCAAACGTTTCACCTTTTTAGCGATTTAAGCAAAACGTTTATAAACGCTACGAAACAAATCCAAATGTTTCAGCTTTTTAGCGATTTAAGCCAAATGTTTATAAACGCTATGAAACAAATCCAAGCGTTTCGCCTTTTTAGGAATATAAGCCAAACATTTACAAACGTTACAAAACAAATCCAAGCGTTTCTCCTTTTTAGCAATATAAGCCAAACATTTACAAACGTTATGAAACAAATAAAAGCATTTCACCTTTTTAGCAATTTAAGCAAAAACGTTTTCAAACGATAAGAAACAAATCCAAACGTTTCGCCTTTTTAAAAATTTAAGTCAAACATTTATAAACGTTACGAAACAAATCCAAATGTGTCGCCTTTTTAGCAATTTTAAGCCAAACGTTTACAAACGCTACGAAACAAATCCAAACATTTCATCTTTTTAGCGATTTAAGCCAAACGTTTACAAATGTTACGAAACAAAACCAAACATTTAAAATATTACGAAACAAATCCAAACATTTCACATTTTTAGCGATTTAAGCCAAACCTTTACAAACGTTACGAAACAAATCCAAACGTTTCACATTTTTAGCGATTTAAGCCGAACGTTTACAAACGTTATAAAACAAAACCAAACATTTCACCTTTTTAGCAATTTATGCCAAACGTTCCCCATTTTAGCGATTTAAGATAAATGTTTAAAATGTTACGAAACAAATCCAAACATTTTACCTTTTTAGCGATTTATGCCAAACGTTTACAAACGGTACGAAACAAATCCAAACGTTTCACCTTTTTAGTAATTTATGCCAAACGTTTCCCCATTTTAGCAATTTAAGCCAAACGTTTACAAATGTTATGAAACAAATCAAAGCATTTCACTTTTTTAGCAATTTAAGCCAAATGTTTAAAAAGGTTACCAAACAAATCCAAGCGTTTCACCTTTTTAGCGATTTAAGCAAAACGTTTACAAACGATACGAAACAAATCCAAACGTTTCCCCTTTTTAATGATTTAAGCCAAACGTTTACAAACGTTACGAAACAAATCCAAACGTTTCTCCTTTTTAGCGATTTAAGCCAAAGATTTACAAAGGTTATGAAACAAATCCAAATGTTTCACCTTTTTAGAAATTTAACTCAAACGTTTACAAACATTACGAAACAAATCCAAGCATTTCACCTTTTTAGTAATTTAAGCCCAACGTTTACAAACGTTACGAAACAAATGCAAGCATTTTACCTTTTTAGGAATTTAAGCCAAACATTACAAAACAAATCCAAGCATTTCACCTTTTAATCAATTTAACCCAAAAGTTTACAAATGGTACGAAACAAATCCAAACGTTTCCCCTTTTTAGAGATTTAAGCCAAACGTTTAAAAACGTTACGAAACAAAACCAAACGTTTATAACGTTACGAAACAAATCCAAACATTTCACATTTTTTTGCGATTGAAGCCAGACGTTTACAAACGTTTCAAAACAAATCCAAACGTTTTTCATTTTTAGCAATTTAAGCATAACGTTTACAACATTCCGAAACAAAACCAAGCGTTTCACCTTTTTAGCAATTTAAGCCAAATGTTTATAAACGTTTCGAAACAATTCAAGCGTTTCACCTTTTTAGCTATTGAAGCCAAACGTTTACAAACGTTACGAAACAAATCCAAACGTTTCACCTTTTTAGCGATTTAAGCAAAACGTTTATAAACGCTACGAAACAAATCCAAACGTTTCAGCTTTTTAGCAATTTAAGCCAAACGTTTATAAACGCTATGAAATAAAACAAACGTTTCACCTTTTTAGGAATATAAGCCAAACATTTACAAACGTTACAAAACAAATCCAAGCGTTTCTCCTTTTTA
Source organism: Mercurialis annua (assembly GCF_937616625.2). Classification (NCBI taxonomy): domain Eukaryota; kingdom Viridiplantae; phylum Streptophyta; class Magnoliopsida; order Malpighiales; family Euphorbiaceae; genus Mercurialis; species Mercurialis annua. Next base: position 17,088,144 of record NC_065570.1, read on the forward strand.
TCAATTTAAGCCAAACGTTTACAAACGTTATGAAACAAATAAAAGCATTTCACCTTTTTAGCAATTTAAGCCAAATGTTTAAAAAGGTTACCAAACAAATCCAAGCGTTTCACTTTTTTAGCGATTTAAGCAAAACGTTTACAAACGATACGAAACAAATCCAAACGTTTTCCCTTTTTAATGATTTAAGCCAAACGTTCACAAACGTTACGAAACAAATCCAAACGTTTCTCCTTTTTAGCGATTTAAGCCAAAGATTTACAAAGGTTATGAAACAAATCCAAATGTTTCACCTTTTTAGAAATTTAACTCAAACGTTTACAAACATTACGAAACAAATCCAAGCATTTCACCTTTTTAGTAATTTAAGCCCAACGTTTACAAACGTTACGAAACAAATGCAAGCATTTTACCTTTTTAGGAATTTAAGCCAAACATTACAAAACAAATCCAAGCATTTCACCTTTTAATCAATTTAACCCAAAAGTTTACAAATGGTACGAAACAAATCAAAACGTTTCCCCTTTTTAGAGATTTAAGCCAAACGTTTAAAAACGTTACGAAACAAAACCAAACGTTTATAACATTACGAAACAAATCCAAACATTTCACATTTTTTTGCGATTGAAGCTAGACGTTTACAAACGTTTCAAAACAAATCCAAACGTTTCATTTTTAGCAATTTAAGCAAAACGTTTACAACATTCCGAAACAAAACCAAGCGTTTCAGCTTTTTAGAAATTTAAGCCAAATGTTTATAAACGTTTCGAAACAATTCAAGCGTTTCACCTTTTTAGCTATTGAAGCCAAACGTTTACAAACGTTACGAAACAAATCCAAACGTTTCACCTTTTTAGCGATTTAAGCAAAACGTTTATAAACGCTACGAAACAAATCCAAATGTTTCAGCTTTTTAGCGATTTAAGCCAAACGTTTATAAACGCTATGAAACAAATCCAAGCGTTTCGCCTTTTTAGGAATATAAGCCAAACATTTACAAACGTTACAAAACAAATCCAAGCGTTTCTCCTTTTTAGCAATATAAGCCAAACATTTACAAACGTTATGAAACAAATAAAAGCATTTCACCTTTTTAGCAATTTAAGCAAAAACGTTTTCAAACGATAAGAAACAAATCCAAACGTTTCGCCTTTTTAAAAATTTAAGTCAAACATTTACAAACGTTACGAAACAAATCCAAATGTTTCGCCTTGTTAAAGATTTAAGCAAAACGTTTACAAACGTTACGAAATAAATCCAAATGTTTCACCTTTTTAGCGATTTAAGCCAAACGTTTACAAATGTTACGAAACAAATCCAAATGTTTCTCCTTTTTCGTGATTTAAGTCAAACGTTTACAAAGGTTATGAAATAAATCCAAATGTTTCACCTTTTTAGAAATGTAACCCAAACGTTTACAAACGTTACGAAACAAATCCAAGCGTTTCACCTTTTTAGCAATTTAAGCCAAACATTTAAAAACGTTACGAAACAAATCCAAACGTTTCCCCTTTTTAACGATATAAGCCAAACGTTTACAATACTAAACAAATCCAAATGTTTTGCCTTGTTAGAGATTTAAGTCAAACATTTACAAACGTTACGAAACAAATCCAAATGTGTCGCCTTTTTAGCAATTTTAAGCCAAACGTTTACAAACGCTACGAAACAAATCCAAACATTTCATCTCTTTAGCGATTTAAGCCAAACGTTTACAAATGTTACGAAACAAAACCAAACGTTTAAAACATTACGAAACAAATCCAAACATTTCACATTTTTAGCGATTTAAACCAAACCTTTACAAATGTTATGAAACAAAATCAAGCGATTCACCTTTTTAGCAATTTATGCCAAACGTTTACAAACGTTCTGAAACAAATTCAAGCGTTTCACCTTTTTAGTAATTTAAGCAAAACGTTTACAAACGTTACGAAATAAATCCAAGTGTTTCACCTTTTTAACAATTTAAGCCAAATGTTTACAAATGTTACGAAACAAATCCAAACGTTTCACATTTTTAGCGATTTAAGCCAAACGTTTTCAAACGTTACAAAACAAAACCAAACATTTCACCTTTTTAGCAATTTATGCCAAACGTTCCCCATTTTAGCGATTTAAGCCAAATGTATAAAACGTTACGAAAAAAATCCAAACATTTCACCTTTTTAGCGATTTATGCCAAACGTTTACAAACGGTACGAAACAAATCCAAAGGTTTCAGCTTTTTAGCAATTTATGCCAAACGTTTCCCCATTTTAGCAATTTAAGCCAAACGTTTACAAACGTTATGAAACAAATCAAAGCATTTACTTTTTTAGCAATTTATGCCAAATGTTTAAAAAGGTTACCAAACAAATCCAAGCGTTTCACCTTTTTAGCGATTTAAGCAAAACGTTTACAAACGATACGAAACAAATCCAAACGTTTCCCGTTTTTAATGATTTAAGCCAAACGTTCACAAACGTTACGAAACAAATCCAAACGTTTCTCCTTTTTAGCGATTTAAGCCAAAGATTACAAAGGTTATGAAAAAAATCCAAATGTTTCACCTTTTTAGAAATTTAACTCAAACGTTTACAAACATTACGAAACAAATCCAAGCATTTCACCTTTTTAGTAATTTAAGCCCAACGTTTACAAACGTTACGAAACAAATGCAAGAATTTTACCCTTTTAGGAATTTAAGCCAAACATTACAAAACAAATCCAAGCATTTCACCTTTTAAGCAATTTAACCCAAAAGTTTACAAAAGTTACGAAACAAATCCAAACGTTTCCCCTTTTTAGAGATTTAAGCCAAACGTTGAAAAACGTTACGAAACAAAACCAAACATTTATAACGTTACGAAACAAATCCAAACATTTCACATTTTTTTGCGATTGAAGCCAGACGTTTACAAACGTCTCAAAACAAATCGAAACGTTTTTCATTTTTAGCAATTTAAGCCAAACATTAACAACATTCCGAAACAAAACCAAGCGTTTCACCTTTTAAGCAATTTAAGCCAAATGTTTATAAACGTTTCGAAACAATTCAAGGGTTTCACCTTTTTAGCTTTTTAAGCCAAACGTTTACAAACGTTACGAAACAAATCCAAACGTTACACCTTTTTAGCGATTTAAGCAAAACGTTTATAAACGCTACGAAACAAATCCAAACGTTTAAGCTTTTTAGCGATTTAAGCCAAACGTTTATAAACGCTACGAAACATATCCAAGCGTTTCGCCTTTTTAGGAATATAAGCCAAACATTTACAAACGTTACAAAACAAATCCAAGTGTTTCTCCTTTTTAGCAATTTAAGCCAAACGTTTACAAACGTTATAAAACAAATCAAAGCATTTCACCTTTTTAGCAATTTAAGCCAAATGTTTACAAAGGTTACCAAACAAATCCAAACGTTTCACCTTTTTAGCGATTTAAGCAAAACGTTTTTCAAACGATAAGAAACAAATCCAAACGTTTCGCCTTTTTAAAAATTTAAGTCAAACATTTACAAACGTTACGAAACAAATCCAAATGTTTCGCCTTGTTAAAGATTTAAGCAAAACGTTTACAAACGTTACGAAATAAATCAAATGTTTCACCTTTGTAGCGATTTAAGCCAAAATTTTACAAATGTTACGAAACAAATCCAAATATTTTTCCTTTTTAGCGATTTAAGCCAAACGTTTACAAAGGTTATGAAATAAATCCAAATGTTTCACCTTTTTAGAAATGTAACCCAAACGTTTACAAACGTTACCAAACAAATCCAAGCGTTTCACCTTTTTAGCAATTTAAGCCAAACGTTTACAAACGTTACCAAACAAATGCAAGCGTTTTTCCTTTTTAGGAATTTAAGCCAAACTTTTACAAACATTGCGAAACAGATCCAAGCGTTTCACCTTTTTAGCAATTTAAGCCAAACGTTTACAAACGTTACGAAACAAATCCAAAAGTTTCCCTTTTTTAGCGATTTAAGCCAAACGTTTAAAAACGTTACGAAACAAAACCAAATGTTACACATTTTTAACGATTTAAGCCAAACGATTACAAATGTTACGAAACAAATCCAAATGTTTCTCATTATTAGCGATTGAAGCCAGACGTTTACAAACGTTACAAAACCAATCCAAATGTTTTTCATTTTTACCAATGTAAACCAAACGTTTACAAACGTTATGAAACAAAATCAAGCGTTTCACCTTTTTAGCAATTTAAGCCAAACGTTTACAAACGTAATGAAACAAATCCAAGCGTTTCCCCTTTTTAGCAATTTAATCCAAATGTTTACAAACGTTTCGAAAAAAATCCAAGCGTCTCACCTTTTAGCAATTTAAGCTAAACGTTTACAAACGTTACGAAACAAATCCAAACGTTTCACCTTTTTAGCGATTTTTAGCCAAACGTTTACAAACGGTACGAAACAAATCCAAACGTTTCACCTTTTTAGCTATTTAAGCCAAACGTTTATAAACGCTACGAAATAAATCCGAACGTTTCAGCTTTTTAGCGATTTAAGCCAAACGTTTATAAACGCTACGAAACAATTCCAAGCGCTTCACCTTTTTAGGAATATAATCCAAACGTTTACAAACGTTACGAAACAAATCCAAGTGTTTCTCCTTTGTAACAAACTAAACCAAACGTTTACAAACGTTATGAAACAAATCAAAGCATTTCACCTTTTTAGCAATTTAAGCCAAATAAGCGTTTCACCTTTATAGCAATTTAAGCCAACCATTTACAAATGATATGAAACAAATCAAAACGTTTCGCCTTTTTAACGATATGAGCCAAACGTTTACAAATGTTATGAAACAAATCCAAATGTTTAGCCTTGTTAGAAATGTAAGCCAACCGTTTACAAACGATACGAATCAAATCCAAATGTTTAGCCTTGTAAGAAATGTAAGCCAACCGTTTAAAAACGATACGAAACAAATCCAAACGTGTCGCCTTTTTAACGATTTAAGCCAAACGTTTACAAACGTTACGAAACAAATCCAAATGTTTCACCTTTTTAGCAATTTAAGCCAAATGTTTACAAACGTTACGAAACAAATCCAAACGTTTCACCTTTTTAGCAATTTAAGCCAAACGTTTACAAATGTTATGGAACAAAACCAAACGTTTAAAACGTTGGAAACAAATCCAAACGTTTCACATTTTTAGCGATTTAAGCCAAACCTCTACAAATGTTACGAAACAAAACAATGTGTTTCACCTATTTAGCAATCTATGCCAAAAGTATACAAACGTTCCGAAACAATCCAAGATTTTCACCTTTTTACTAATTTAAGAATAACGTTTACCAATGTGACGAAAAAAATCCAAGCGTTTCACCTTTTTAGCAATTTAAGCCAAACGCTTCCAAATGTTACGAAACAAAAATCCAAACATTTCACATTTTTAGCGATTTAAGCCGAACGTTTACAAACATTACGAAACAATTAGCGATTTAAGCCAAACGTTTACAAATATTATGAAACAAATGCAAATGTTTCGTCTTTTTAGCGATTTAAGCCAATTGTTTACAAACTTTACGAAACAAATCCAAATGTTTCACCTTTTTAGACAATTTAAGCAAAATGTTTTCAAACAGTACGAAACAAATTCAAACATTTCACCTTTTTAGCAATTTATACCAAACGTTTCCCCATTTTAGCAATTTAAGCCAAACGTTTATAATCTTTATAAAACAAATCAAAGCGTTTCACTTTTTTAGCAATTTAAGCCAAATGTTTACAAAGGTTACCAAACAAATCCAAGCGTTTTACCTTTTTAGCGATTTAAGCAAAACGTTTACAAACGATACGAAACAAATCCAAACGTTTCCCCTTTATAACGATTTAAGCCAAATGTTTACAAACGTTACGAAACAAATCACATCGTTTCTCCTTTTTAGCGATTTAAGCCAAACATTTACAAAGGTTATGAAACAAATCCAAATGTTTCACCTTTTTAGAAATTTAACCCAAATGTTTACAAACGTTACGAAACACATCCAAGCATTTCATCTTTTTAACAATTTATGCCCAACGTTAACAAACGTTACGAAACAAATGCAGGCGTTTTACCTTTTTAGGAATTTAAGCCAAACTTTTACAAACAATACAAAAGAAATCCAAGCATTTCACCTTTTTAGCATTTGAACCCAAAAGTTTACAAACGTTACGAAACAAATCCAAACGTTTCCCCTTTTTTTAAGCCAAATGTTTCAAAACGTTACAAAACAAAACCAAAAGTTTATAACGTTATGAAACAAATCCAAACGTTTCCCATTTTTTGCGGTCGAAGCCTGGCGTTTACAAACGTTTTAAAACAAATCCAAACGTTTTTCATTTTTAGCAATTTAAGCCAAACATTAACAACGTTACGAAACAAAACCAAGCGTTTCACCTTATTAGCAATTTAAGCCAAACGTTTATAAACGTTTCGAAACAAATCCAAGCGTTTCGCCTTTTAGCTATTTAAGCCAAACGTTTACAAACGTTACGAAACAAATCCAAACGTTTCACCTTTTTAGCGATTTACGCCAAACTCTTACAAACAGTACGAAACAAATCCAAACGTTTCACCGTTCTAGCGATTTAAGCAAAACGTTTATAAACGCTACGAAACAAATCCAAACGTTTCATCTTTTTAGTGAAGTAATCCAAACTTTTATAAACATTACGAAAAAAATCCAAGTGTTTCACCTTTTTAAGAATTTAAGCCAAACATTTACAAACGTTACTAAATAAATCCAAGCGTTTCTCCTTTTTAGCAATTTAAGCCAAACATTTACAAACGTTATGAAACAAATCAAAGCATTTCACCTTTTTAGCAATTTAAGCCAAATGTTTACAAAGGTTACCAAACAAATCCAAACGTTTCACCTTTTTAGCGATTTAAGCAAAACGTTTACAAACGATACGAAACAAATCCAAATGTTTCGCCTTTTTAGAGATTTAAGTCAAACATTTTCAAATGTTACGAAACAAATCCAAATGTTTCACCTTGTTAGAGATTTAAGCCAAACGTTTACAAATGTTACGAAACAAATCCAAACGTTTCTCCTTTTTAGCGATATAAGCCAAACGTTTACAAAGGTAATGAAACAAATCCAAATATTTCACCTTTTTAGAAATGTAACCCAAACGTTTACAAACGTTACGAAACAAATCCAAGCGTTTCACCTTTTCAACAATTTAAGCAAAACGTTTACAAACATTACGAAACAAATCCAAACGTTTCCCTTTTTTAGCGATTTAAGCCAAACGTTTATAAACGTTACGAAACAAAACCAAATGTTTCGCATTTTGAACGATTTAAGCCAAACGTTTACAAATGTTACAAAACAAAACCAAACGTTTAAAACGTTGGAAACAAATCCAAACATTTCCCATTTTTAGCGATTTAAGCCAAAGCTTTACAAATGTTACGAAACAAAACAATGCCTTTTACCTTTTTAGCAATTTATGCCAAAAGTTTACAAACGTTCCGAAACAAATCCAAGTGTTTCACCTTTTTAGTAATTAAAGCATAATAATTACAAACGTTACGAAACAAATCCAAGCGTTTCACCTTTTTAGTAATATAAGCCAAACGCTTCCAAATGTTACGAAACAAATCCAAACGTTTCACATTTTTAGCGATTTAAGCCAAACGTTTACAAACATTACGAAACAATTAGCGATTTAAGCAAAACGTTTACAAACGTTATGAAACAAATCCAAACGTTTCGTGTTTTTAGCAATTTAAGCCAATTGTTTACAAACTTTACGAACCAAATCCAAATGTTTCACCTTTTTAGCGATTTAAGCAAAACGTTTACAAGCGGTACGAACCAAATCCAAACGTTTCACCTTTTTAGTAATTTATGCAAACGTTTCCCCATTTTAGCAATTTAAGCCAAACGTTTACAAACGTTATGAAACAAATCAAAGCATTTCATTTTTTTAGCAATTTAAGCCAAATGTTTACAAATGTTACCAAACAAATCCAGGCGTTTCACCTTTTTAACGATTTAAGCAAAACATTTACAAACGATACGAAACAAATCCAAACGTTTCCCCTTTTTAACAATTTAAGCCAAACGTCTACAAACGTTACGAAACAAATCCAAAAGTTTCTCCTGTTTAGCGATTTATGCCAAACATTTACAAAGGTTATGAAACAAATCCAAATGTCTCACCTTTTTAGAAATTTAACCCAAACGTTTACAAACATTACAAAACAAATCCAAACATTTCACCTTTTTAGCAATTTAAGCCAACGTTTACAAACATTACGAAACAAATGCAAGCGTTTTACCTTTTTAGGAATTTAAGCCAAACTTTTACAAACATTACAAAACAAATCCAAGAATTTGACCTTTTTAGCAATTTAACCCAAAAGTTTACAAACGTTACGAAACAAATCCAAACATTTCCCCTTTTTAGAGATTTAAGCCAAACGTTTAAAAACGTTACGAAACAAAACCAAACGTTTATAACGTTACGAAACAAATCCAAACGTTTCACCATTGTTGCGATTGAAGCCAGACGTTTACAAACTTTTGAAAACAAATCCAAACGTTTTCAATTTTTAGCAATTTAAGCCAAACGTTTACAACGTTACGAAACAAAACCAAGCGTTTCACCTTTTTAGCAATTTAAGACAAACGTTTAGAAACGTTTCTAAACAAATCCAAGCGTTTCATCTTTTTAGCTATTTAAGCCAACGTTTATAAACGTTACGAAACAAATCCAAACTTTTAACCTTTTTACCGATTTACGCCAAACTTTACAAACGGTACGAAACAAATCCAAACGTTTCACTGTTTTAGCGATTTAAGCCAAACGTTTATAAACGCTACGAAACAAATCCAAACATTTCAGCTTTTTAGCGATTTAAGCCAAATGTTTATAAACGCTACGAAACAAATCCAAGCGTTTCACCTTTTTAGGAATTTAAGCCAAATATTTACAAACGTTACGAAACAAATCCAAGCATTTCTCCTTTTTAGAAATTTAAGCCAAACGTTTATAAATGTTATGAAACAAATAAAAGCATTTCACTTTTTTAGTAATATAAGCCAAATGTTTACAAAGGTTACCACAAAAATCCAAACGTTTCACCTATTAAGCGATTTAAGAAAAACGTGTACAAATGATACGAAACAAATCCAAACGTTTCGCCTTTTTAACGATTTAAGTCAAACATTTACAAACTTTACGAATCAAATCCAAATGTTTTGCCTTGCTAGAGATTTAAGAAAAACGTTTACAAAAGTTATGAAACAAATCCAAAAGTTTCCCCTTTTAGCGATTTAAGCCAAACGTTTACAAATGTTACGAAACAAATCCAATCGTTTCTCCTTTTTAGCGATTTAAACCAAACGTTTACAAAGGTTATGAAACAAATCCAAATGTTTCACCGTTTTAGAAATATAACCCAAACGTTTTCAGCCAAACATTTAAAATTTTACGAAACCAATCGACATGTTTCACCTTTTAGCGATTTAAGCCAAACGTTTACAAACGTTATGAAACAAATCCAAATGTTTGACCTTTTTATCAATTTAAGCCAAACGTTTAAAATGTTACTAAACTAATGAAAACGTTTAAAACTTCGCGAAACAAATCCAAACGTTTCCCCTTTTTTAGAGATTTAAGCCAAACTTTTACGTTCGAAAAAAATCTAAATGTTCCACCTTTTTAGCGATTTAAACCAAACATTTAAAACATTATGAAACAAATCCACAAGTTTCATCTTTTTAGCTATTTAAGCCAACGTTTATAAACATTACGAAACAAATCCAAACGTTTAACCTTTTTACCGATTTACGCCAAACTTTACAAACGGTACGAAACAAATCCAAACGTTTCACCGTTTTAGCGATTTAAGACAAACGTTTATAAACGCTACGAAACAAATCCAAACATTCCAGCTTTTTAGCGATTTAAGCCAAACGTTTATAAACGCTACGAAACAAATCCAAGCGTTTCACCTTTTTAGGAATTTAAGCCAAACATTTACAAACGTTACGAAACAAATCCAAGCGTTTCTCCTTTTTAGCAATTTAAGCCAAACGTTTACAAACGTTATGAAACAAATAAAAGCATTTCACCTTTTTAGTAATATAAGCCAAATGTTTACAAAGGTTACCACAAAAATCCAAACGTTTCACCTTTTAAGCGATTTAAGCAAAACGTGTACAAATGATACGAAACAAATACAAACGTTCGCCTTTTTAACGATTTAAGTCAAACGTTTACAAAGGTTACGAATCAAATCCAAATGTTTCGCCTTGCTAGAGATTTAAGAAAAACGTTTACTAACGTTATGAAACAAATCCAAAAGTTTCCCCTTTTTAGCGATTTAAGCCAAACGTTTACAAATGTTACGAAACAAATCCAATCGTTTCTCCTTTTTAGCGATTTAAACCAAACGTTTACAAAGGTTATGAAACAAATCCAAATGTTTCACCTTTTTAGAAATGTATCCCAAACGTTTAGAAACGTTACAAAACAAATCCAAGCGTTTCACCTTATTATCAATTTAAGCCAAACGTTTACAAACGTTACAAAACAAATGCAAGCGTTTTACCTTTTTAGAAATTTAAGCCAAACTTTTACAAACATTACGAAACAAATCCAAACATTTCCAAACGTTACGAAACAAATCCAAATGTTTCCCTTTTTTAGCGATTTAAGCCAAACCTTTAATAACGTTATGAAACAAAACCAAATATTTCACATTTTTAACGATTTAAGACAGACGTTTACAAATATTACGAAACAAAACCAAACGTTTAAAACGTTCGAAACAAATCCAAACGTTTCCAATTTTTAGCGATTTAAGCCAAACCTTTACAAATGTTATGAAACAAAACAATGCGTTTCACCTTTTTTGCAATTTATGCCAAAAGTTTACAAACATTACGAAAGAAATCCAAGCGTTTCACCTTTTTAGCAATTTAAGCATAACGTTTACAAACGTTACGAAACAAATCCAAGTGTTTCACCTTTTTAGCAATTTAAGCCAAACGCTTCCAAATGTTACGAAACAAATCCAAACGTTTCACATTTTTAGTGATTTAAGACAAACGTTTACAAACATTAGGAAACAATTAGCGATTTAAGCTAAACGTTTACAAACATTATAAAACAAATCCATATGTTTCGTCTTTTTAGCGATTTAAGCCAATTGTTTTAAAACTTTACGAAACAAATCCAAATGTTTCACCTTTTTAGCGATTTAAGCAAAACGTTTACAAACGGTACGAAACAAATCCAAACGTTTCACCTTTTTAGCAATTTATGCCAAACGTTTCCCCATTTTAGCAATTTAAGCAAAACATTTACAAACGTTATGAAACAAATCAAAGCATTTCACTTTTTTAGCAATTTAAGCCAAATGTTTACAAAGGTTACCAAACAAATCCAAGCGTTTCACCTTTTTAGCGATTTAAGCAAAACGTGTACAAACGATACGAAACAAATCCAAACGTTTCCCCTTTTTAACGATTTAAGCCAAACGGCTACAAACGTTACGAAACAAATCCAAACGTTTCTCCTTTTTAGCGATTTAAGCCAAACATTTACAAAGGTTATGAAACAAATCCAAATGTTTCACCTTTTTAGAAATTTAACCCAAACGTTTACAAACGTTACAAAACAAATCCAACCATTTCACATTTTTAGCAATTTAAGCCAACGTTTACAAACGTTACAAAATAAATGAAAGCGTTTTACCTTTTTTAGGAATTTAAGCCAAACGTTTAAAAACGTTACGAAACAAAACCAAACGTTTATAACGTTACGAAACAAATCCAAACGTTTCACATTTTTTGCGATTGAAGCCAGACGTTTACAAACGCTTCAAAACAAATCCAAACGTTTTTCATTTTTAGCAATTTAAGCCAAACGTTTACAACGTTACGAAACAAAACCAAGCATTTCACCTTTTGAGCAATTTAAGCCAAACGTTTATAAACGTTTCGAAACAAATCCCAGCGTTTCAACTTTTTAACTATTTAAGCCAAACGTTTACAAACGTTACGAAACAAATCCAAACGTTTCACCTTTTTACCAATTTACGCCAAACTTTTACAAACGGTAAGAAACATATCCAAACGTTTCAACGTTTTATCGATTTAAGCAAAACGTTTATAAACGCTACGAAACAAATCCAGACGTTTCAGCTTTTTAACGATTTAAGCCAAACGTTTATAAACGCTACGAAACAAATCCAAGCGTTTCACCTTTTTAGGAATTTAAGCCAAACCTTTACAAACGTTACGAAACAAATCCAAGCGTTTCTCCTTTTTAGCAATTTAAGCCAAACGTTTACAAACGTTATGAAACAAATTAAAGCATTTCACCTTTTTTAGCAATTTAAGCCAAATGTTTACAAAGGTTACCAAACAAATCTAAACGTTTCACATTTTTAGCAATTTAAGGAAAACGTTTACAAACGATACGAAACAAATCCAAACGTTTCGCCTTTTTAACGATTTAAGTCAAACATTTACAAACGTTACAAAACAAATCCTAATGTTTCGCCTTGTTAGAGATTTAAGCAAAACGTTTACAAACGTTACGAAACAAATCCAAATGTTTCACCTTTTTAGCGATTTAAGCCAAACGTTTACAAATGTTACGAAACAAATCCAAACGTTTCTCCTTTTTAGTGATTTAAGCCAAACGTTTACAAATGTTATGAAAGAAATCCAAATGTTTCACCTTTTTAGAAATGTATCCCAAACGTTTACAAACGTTACAAAACAAATCCAAGCGTTTCACCTTTTAATCAATTTAAGCCAAACGTTTACAAACGTTACAAAACAAATGCAAGCGTTTTACCTTTTTAGGAATTTAAGCCAAACTTTTACAAACATTACGAAACAAATCCAAGCGTTTCACCTTTTTAGCAATTTAAGCCAAACATTTACAACCGTGACGAAACAAATCTAAACGTTTCCCTTTTTTAGCGATTTAAGCCAAACGTTTAAAAACGTTACGAAACAAAACCAAATGTTTCGCATTTTTAACGATTTAAGCCAAATGTTTACAAATTTTACGAAACAAAACCAAACGTTTAAAATGTTGGAAACAAATCCAAACGTTTCCTATTTTTAGCGATTTAAGCCAAAGCTTTACAAATATTACGAAACGAAACAATTGTTTCACCTTTTTAGCAATTTATGCCAAAAGTTTACAAACGTTCCGAAACAAATCCAAGCGTTTCACCTTTTTAGTAATTTAAGCATAACGTTTACAAACGTTACGAAACAAATCCAAGCGTTTCACCTTTTTAGCAATTTAAGCCAAACGCTTCCAAATGTTACGAAACAAATTCAAACGTTTCACATTTTTAGCGATTTAAGCCAAATGTTTACAAACATTACGAAATAATTAGCAATTTAAGCCAAACGTTTACAAATATTATGAAACAAATCCAAACGTGTCGTCTTTTTTGCGATTTAAGCCAAATGTTTACAAACATTACGAAACAATTAGCAATTTAAGCCAAACGTTTACAAATATTATGAAACAAATCCAAACGTTTATAAAAGTTACGAAACAAAACCAAACGTTTAAAATGCTAGAAACAAATCCAAACGTTTCACATTTTTAGCGATTTAAGCCAAACCTTTACAAATGTTACGAAACAAAACAATGCGTTTCACCTTTTTAGCAATTTATGCCAAAAGTTTACAAACGTTACGAAACAAATCCAAGCGTTTCACCTTTTTAACAATTTAAGCCAAACGCTTACAAATGTTACGAAATTAATTCAAACGTTCACATGTTTAGCGATTTAAGCCAAACGTTACGAAACAATTAGCGATTTAAGCCAAACGTTTACAAACGTTATGAAACAAATTCAAACGTTTCGTCTTTTTAGCGATTTAAGCCAATTGTTTACAAACTTTACAAAACAAATCCAAATGTTTCACCTTTTTAGCGATTTAAGCAAAACGTTTACAAACGTTACTAAACAAAACCAAGCGTTTCACCTTTTTAGCAATTTAAGCCAAACGTTTACAAATGTTACGAAACAAAACCAAACGTTAAAAATGTTACAAAACAAATCAAAACGTTTCACATTTTTAGGGATTTAAGCCAAAACTTTACAAATGTTACGAAACAAAACCAAGCGTTTCACCCTTTTAGCAATTTATGACAAACGTTTATAAACGTTCCGAAACAAATCCAAGTGTTTCTCTTTTTAGTAATTTAAGCTAAAAATTTACAAAACATTACGAAACAAATCCAAGCGTTTTACCTTTTTAGCAATTTAAGCCAAACGTTTACGAATGTTATGAAACAAATCCAAACGTTTCACATTTTTAACGATTTAAGCCGAACGTTTACAAACATTACGAAAAGAAAACCAAACATTTCATTTTTTTTAGCAAATTATGCCAAACGTTTCCCCATTTTAGCGATTTAAGCCAAATGGTTAAAACGTTACGAAACAAATCCAAACATTTCACCTTTTTAGCGTTTTGTCGTACTTAACTTATAGTCTCAGTCCTCCAGCCTATCGAAATTCATGTTTTTCTTAACCAACAACACATGCACTTTGTTGGCACTAAAATAAAAGGTTATTCAATCCACTAGTGCAACTGAAGGAATTACCTCTTCTAAACCGAAACAACAAAGAGCTCATAACCACTGCTTGTGAACAACTCTCCTCAACTGAAGGCGCACCTACTGTTAATAGAGGTCTAGTCTCTTTCAGATCAAGTTTCAATCTCGAACTAACTTACTTTACTTAATACACCGGAAGAGAGATTCTTCAGAAAACCCGATTTCTTGTCCTGTCTTAAGAACCTGACTCAAAAAAGAAAAGAAGACCATACTAAAAGAGATATCACTTTCGACGATTGAACAGATTGGAACGTAGTCGCTTTAGCGAAGCTTAAGGTATCTAATAACTTGAGCGACGTGAGAGGAGGAGACTCTGGCGATGTTTTCGCTTAATGAAATTCTCTCGTCGATCGGACTTTGCTTTGCCAGGCTCCAGGCTATTGCATATCCCTGCTGTTATGCTAGCTCGAAGAGGACTGGAATAACTGAAATTAGGTCGTGACTTTTTGGGGAAGGAGCGGTAAAGAAGGAGGGGTCCACTAGTTTTTTGCTTGATTGAACGTGGTCAGTATGGATAGAGGAGTCTTCTTTCTATTGCTTGAGTTGAATTTGAATCCGCTGACACCGACGAACATAATTGACTTCTTAAAGGTTAGAATATGCTTGACTAAAAGGTAAAAGGAAAGGTAATGAAATCAGAGAAGAATTCTTTCCTCTCCGAGCAGTGAAGTGCCATATCTCAGAGATATGGCTTACGGTCGTTAAGATAGAGTCAGTGTCGGTAGCTATGATTGCTATTTTAAGCGGAATCAGGGTCAGTGACATAGTTTCGATTTTGATATCCGGAACTCCTATTCCAGTACTTGAACTGATAAAATGGAATAAACAATCAAGACCTGGCTCAAGGCTAACCCCTCTACACTCAGGGCAGGAACGGGATAAGAAGATGAATAATTAGGACAGGCTCGAGGGAATGCCTGCTACGCACCTTTCTTCTTCTCGCTCCATGGGAAGAATCTTTTTCCATTCCGTCCTGACTTGAATTACAAACTATTACACTTAGTTAGCCAGTCAATTCACACCAGTTTTTCTGTTCATACATAGGCCGTAGAAGCTATTTCCTTTGCCAGGTATGAAGTGACTTGTTCGATAGGACCAGGACTAGGAAGAAGAGAAGGAGGCCATCTTGAATTTACATAGCATAAATACGGACATTCTGCTTAAAGTTGCCATTGACTTGCTTTCCGTTCCCTAACGGAGTCAGAGGATGAACAAGAGTTCGCATTGATACTTCATGAAACAGAGACTACTATAACTTACCCAGTCTCTGCTAAAGCTCCTGTTGTGGAAAAAGAGGTTTCAGTCCTTTGCCTTTGTGACCGACGTCGCACGGGAGACCCCTCCTTGAATAGGCAGTATGAATACCCAAGTAGTACAGATCTTTCCCCTATACCCTCTCTCTGAGTAAGGACCATCTCTGAATGAATAAGAAGAGTACCGAGTCGCAGGAACTCAACAGAAGTCAATTTCCATCCTGTGCAAGCTCCAACTGACTGATGCAGGAATGGATGAGGAAGATTTCGAGTCAGTGTGCAATATAGGACGTCTTGTAGAGCCCAAGTCACCCAATAGGCAAGGAAGGGAACCAAACAAGAAAGGGGCAGCTAGTTAGCCTTAGTCTTCCTCTTGCTAGGCTGAAACCTCTAGTCTTTCAAACTTCCTTTTATCTAGTGGTAGATGACTAGCTCTGTAGAATCTCTTGTATGAAGAGAGTAGGAGTGAAAGGCTGTCGAATCCCTTCCTATAGAGAGGAGTTTATCTACAACTTTTGATCAAATTCCGAGCAAGTCTTCATGAAAGTTTTATTACGGACCCGGTAAGACGCTTCAGTGAGAAGGTCAATATCAAGGTTGAAGCTAGGAAGAAGTGCTGAGCAAGCTGTATAGGGGAGGGAACCATATCCAGGCTATTCCATATCCGTTGCTTCTATGCTGGCTCGCAAAGGACTGAAATTACTGAAATTAGGTCACAAATTTTCGAGGAAGGAGCGGTAAAGAAGGAGGGGTCCACTAGTTTTTAGCTTGATTGAACGTGGTTAGTATAGTTAGAGGAGTCTTCTTTCTATTGCTTGAGTTGAATTTGAATCCGCTGACACCGACGAACAAAATTGACTTCTTAAAGATTAGAATATGTTTCACTAAAAGGTAAAAGGAAAGGTGATGAAATCAGAGAAGAATTCCTTCCTCTCCGAGTAGTGAATTGCCATATCTTAAAGATAGGGCTATACCGGTCGTTAAGATAGAGTCGGTGTCGGTAGCTGTAATTGATATTGTTAGCGGAATCAGGGTCGGTGATATAGTTTTGATTTTGATATCCGGAACTCCCATTCCATAACTTGAACTGAGAAAATGGAATACACAATCAAGACCTGGCTCAAGGCTAACCCCTCTACACTCAAGGTCAGGAACATGATAATAAGAAGAATAATTAGGACAGGATCGAGGAAAAACCTGCTATGCACCTTGCTTCTTCTCGCTCCGTGGGAAGAATATTTTTCCATTCCATCCTGACTTCAATTACAAACTATTACACTTGCTTAGCGAGTCAATTTACACCAGGTTTTATGTTCATACATAGGCCGTAAAAGCTATATCCTTTGCCACGTATAAAGTGACTGGTTCGATTGGACCAAGACAAGGAAGAGGAATAGGAGGCCAGGGATTCTTGAATTTACATAGCATAAATACGGACATCGTAATTCAAGTTTCCATTGAATTGCTTTCCATTCCGTTGCTGAGTCAGAGGATGAACAAGAGTTCGCGTTGACACTTCATGAAACAAAGACTGCTATAACTTACCCAGTTTCTAATACACCTCATGTTGTGGAAAAAGAGGTTTGAGTCCTTTGCCTTTGTGACTGAGGTCACACGGGAGACCCCTCCTTATATAGAGAGTACGATTACCTTAAGTAGTATAGATCTTTCCCCCCATACCCTCTTCCCTAAAGTCTGGTGCAAACAAGTCCCACTGAGTAAGGACCATCTCTGAATGAATAAGAAGAGTACAGAGTCGTAGGAACTCGACAGAAGTCAATTGCCATCCTGTGCAAGCTCCAACTAACTGATGCATGAATGGATGAGGGAGATTTCGAGTCAGTGTACAACATAGGAAGTCCTGCAGAGCCTAAGTCACTCAATAGGCAAGGAAGGGAACCAAGCAAGAAAGGGGCAGCTAGCTAGCCTTAGTCTTCCTCTTGCTAGGCTGAAACCTTTAGTCTTTCAAACTTGCTTTTATCTAGTGGTATATGACTAGCTTCGTATAATATCTTGTATGAAGAGAGTAGGAGTGAAAGGCTATCGAATCCCTTCTTATAGAGAGGAGTTTACATACAACTTTTGATCCAATTCTGAGCAAGTCTTCATGAAAGTTTCATTACGGACCCGGTTCCCTCCCCTAGGATGACGCTTCATTGAGAAGGTCAGTATCAAGGTTGAAGCTAGGAAGAAAGGCTGAGCAAGCTGTACAGGGCGCGATCTTCATTGAGTCGAGTAGAACGAATCTATATGTAGAAGGTTCCACCCAAGAGGAATCCTCTTCCCTAAAGGTAGACGCTGTCATGAAAGAGAAAAGCTGGAATTTCTTATTATCTCCTTTCCCACCTAGCAAGAATCCTAATTGGATAAACTACCTATCCATCCGTATCTTTTCGACCCTCTGCTCTTGTTTAAGACAAGGAGCTTAGACAAGGGATATCCTTTCCCAGTGATGTCAATCTTTTCCTAGTGTGATGTCAATCTTTCATTAAGTGGAGTGGCTAGTGTGCTCTTTTCATCCTGGTTCATCCTTAGAATCCTTAGGATGCATAGTGGCTATGATCGAATCCAATTTAGCTTTTAACTCTTTTTTTTTTTCAGATTAGCTATAGTCTTATTTGAATCATTGAGCCTATCTCTCAATTGTAGACTATATAAAAAGTTCTTGTACTTACCTAATTCTTGGATATTCTTAGGTTTAGTGTCTACCCACTTATTATTATTATTATTATCAAAGATTGGATCTCTTTTTGTATCCACCTTGGAAGAAATGTTTACATTTACTATTAGTTTTACAATTTTTATAATGGACCGATTAATTCTGAAGTTAGTCTCCATAATATGTTTCTCAAAATGTGAGAGATCATTGTATTAGTTCAAAAACCATTCGTAATTGACTAAGTTTTTAGATAGTCCCTTCTGCTTAATGATTATTAGTCTCATTATCCGTTACAATGGAATAACTTTTAGGTGCTAAGAAGGTACCATCCATTAGAAAGTACTCTAACTTTAACATAGCTAATTCATTAGAAGATATATATCTTCGTCAGGAGGAGGACTACCAAGAATTGTAGAGTTAGTATCAGTCTAGTAACAGCTAGGTCTGGAAATGTATTTATACATATAAATGCGAGAACAGGCTGTAATAGCGGCTGACAAATGAACTACAGATTATCTTGGAGGTTGATAGTCATTTTCATCATAATAGAATGTATTTTCCAAGTATTTTATGATGTAGTAAATATCTCTTAGTTTATGTGCCTCCATTAACTTTTTCTTCTTTATCAAAGATGTATATCTATTCTTTTCCCACACCTCTGTTATAGTAGTGTCTGGATTTATACCAAATCTACCGTATAGAGAGTTCAATAGTATTTTATAGCAATATGTCATGGCATTATCCCCTCATTTTTTAGCATTGAGTCTTTCATTATATATGTTTGTAACAAAGCTATAGAATGGTGAATCCTTCTTCTCAAACAAGTATGTAACCCAACTCGCGCGCAAAAAGCAATTCTTCGCTATAATACACACCAACGAATTCACCAGTAGGGAAAAGTAACTTATCCCCATCTCTATAGGGTAAGAAAGGTCGAGAAATGGAACTTGGACACACTATATATGCCTCAAGAAATCCATACAAGTTTGGCGATTCCTCGTTTTCTAAATTCCCACGCCAAATAGGAACACTGCCCGGCATTGGATAGTTTTTCATGATATATGGATACAAGGAGTTCACATCGTAATAGTATAGGGGGAAGATTTGAGATGGGTTTACATTGCGCAAGGAATCGATTGAAGACTGAGCGAGTAGCAAAGCAGTTGCAAGCAAGTAGGAGTCCCAAACTCAGACTAACATAGTAACTGATATTAATATTAACTTACCCCTTTGGAACTTCATTTCCTTAATTGTACTATTCAACAAATTTCACGAGGCTTATCCGAAGGAAAAAACGGTTCCTCATCCCTCTTCAATCCTCTCCATACCTATCCGATCTGGATCTCTGAAATCTCTCCTCTCCTTTTAGTCAAGCTCCATTCCATCGATGTTGCCCTCTTAAAAAAGCGGAGTATCCTGCAACCTATTCTTTCAAAACGGATTCTATACTAGCAAATTATGTTACACCGTCTATTGCAACAAGACCATCAACCGCGGATACGACAAGTGTAGCACTGCTTACTTAAGTACCGGAATCACTAGAAACAGTTATTCAAGCACTTGCTAAGAACTCACCAGATGTAGGAACGGAAGAAGATAATGCATATCTTCAATGTCACACAGCTTATATAAGACATCTTCTTGTTAGAAGAAGGGACTGCAAGAGATGACTCTACTGAAAGGAGCGCAGCGAAACGAGATTCCTGATAACTCCTTTATGTAACCATCAGGGTCAAAGTCCCAAGAGGCTGAGCCACTCTTTGTTTAAACTCCTCAGCTCTTCGCTGCACTCCACTTTATGAACAACCCTTGGGGGAAGCCCTTTCAGTGAGGTAAGGAAGAAGCTGGGCAAGCGGTTCTCCTCCAATTGCATCGATCAGTTGGATGAGAGTGAGAAAATCAAGGAAGCCGTATTCCTCCATACTGAACATGTGCCGCCCGGGGGAGGAGGTGGAAGACGGACCGAGACAGATCCTGGTGGTCAAAACCTCTTTTTCTGTAGAGGAGAAAGAGAATGGACGGACAATCGGCGAGAAAGTATGTTCATTGATCATTTTTCTTACATAACATCCCCTACAATCTAGCTCTTATCCATCTGATTCGGTCTCTATACTTATCCCTCTTTTCGTGGTATATTCTAGTAAGGATCTCATGGCTGCTAGTTTCAAGTCTCGGGTGAAAGTTTCTGGTTTGTTTACTTCTTAATTAGGAGTTCCTGTCTTTTAGATTTCTCCCTTGGCATTACTCAAATCACAACTAGATAGTTCACGGGGCACAACCCTTAAAACCTAATAAATAAATTACCTTGTGGTACCTTCTTTCAGTACACCTCACTTCAATAGTTCCCTGAGGGATATCAATAAAAGGTATCAGGGATATGGCTTATTATTGAATGTGTTCAACAAACTCCTTCATGTCGAAAACATCTCTTTAAAATCGATTACTTGCTTCACCGGCAAAGCCGCTAATCTTCATACACTAGAGTGTGGTGGTATAAGAGTTTTGTTCCTTGCCTACTCCTGCACACATAGAAGAAGCACTGATTGAAAGTTGTACATTCACTCCTTTTCACTCTTAGCATAACCCCTTGAAAGAGTTCCCGCACTGAGGGATGGGAGAGATGGTCCCTCTGTTCCATCAAAAGTGGCTACTAGAAGGGAGATCCGTTCTGCAACAATTGGTCTTGACTCTGGCTTTCGCTCCTCTCAGAATCCAATCCATACAGCTAAGGCTTACTCCTTTCTATACCTATAAATTAAGGCTACTACTGCTACTAATACTAAAGCTATTGAAATTAGAGCACTATTTCTGCAAGACTCTCTTTGCTCTTGTTCCTATTATTCCTACTCCAAATGAAGAGGATCTTGATATAAAGTGGTGCAAGATTTAATATTTGTACATTGAGTACAGCCAGACAATTTCATTTTGATCCTTCCTCATTTGCTCCTCACTACAGCTGTTCATGCATAAAACGCCGATAGCATTTCACTGTGTTATAGTTTCAAAAAAGTCGACAGGGAACTTTTTTAAGGGTAGTTAAATAACTAGGAGTATAGCATGTAAATAATGATAAGCTATTTCATTATACATTGCTGTATAGGGTTACTTCTATATATAAAGAGATTTTGATTATATTGAGGAGGGTTTTGAATCCATTTCATATAGTAAGACTATGCTCCTGCTAGTGGTTGACGAAAGCTTTCCCTACTCTAGAAAAATTAGGAATCCTAGAGAATAGTGTGAGTTTGGGAAAGTCGAAGACCTTCTTATTCTATATAAAAGTGAAGAGAATTACTAGAGAATAAGAAGAGTATAATAATCATTATAACGAGGAAGCTTGCGGGCTGTAAGCCTAGAAGATTAAGCCCAACCTGGGGAACAGAATGATAAGAAGCGCGTATGTCTTTCCTCGCTGGGATAAGAGAGCTTCTAGCTCTAGGGAGTCTCCCTTTTGTTGATTCTTTCCCAGTTCTCACTTTGATATCTTAATCTCTTATCGGGATGGCATAGATAGCAACCAAGGATGAGCAGTGAGAGCAGACGAGGATAGGGAATCTCCGAAGGAGAACAGGAAAAAGGCTTTCTTAGTCTCCCTTCTCAGCTGCAGGCGAAAAGAGTATGAAGGCGCGGAACACTTTTTATATGTTTGTTATCTCATCTATATCCTAAGATATGATTGTAGTAATGTTGCGGCTAAGTCTGGGCTAAGGGGACAAAGATGCTTGACCTTTAGGTGGTAAAGTTAGGGATAACCACTTCCTAGGGTAATAAGGCAGTAATTAGATTACAGGTAAGGGTTTTAAAGTTGTGGTTATAGAGAAGTCTATGTAAGTGCTTCTATTCGAATCAGTCTATTTAGTGAATTGTCTATGCCTACTACTGATCTAAGAGCAGCTTCCATCATATGTTTTATTATCGTATAATAAGAAGAATTCAATGAGCTTGGATATTCACTGAAGAAAGGATAACTTACTATCCATTCTTCCTAATCTTTTCATATTTGACTCCTCTTGGACATAAGAGTGAAACAGTCTACAGGTATAAGAGCACCGTCTATTGCTAATACTTGTTATTCAAGAGCGAATACATGGCTACGAGTGAATGCCTAGCTTTTTCCTATCTTATGAAATATACGGAACCAGTTGGAGGTGCTCTCTTCTCTACTCCTAGACATAGGATAGAGGCTTGCTCTGAATCCAAAGTATCCTCTGCATCTTCTGTCTTGTCTCTTGGTTTCAGGGAGTATGTGAATAAGAGTTCTCCCCCGAAAAGTGGCTTTTTAGGAGGGAAGTGGGCTTCATTCAATTGAATGCTTTGTTGGTTCATCTCAAAGGAGTCAGGTTTTTCGGTTTAGTGTGGAGGGGGGGCGCTCTTTGTTGATCTTTCAAGGGAAATGTTAGAATGTGAAGATGGCAATATGTGCTTGAGTCGATGATCAATCCGCCGTTCCATCCTTCTATATATGGTGATCAGACTTGTTAATATCTAGAATCATCTGATTCCCACTTTGATTGACCTTGACCGGTCATTGCTGGAAAAGAGGGCCCTAGACTTGTCGGCCCTCCAATTCTAAACCCCGACCACCACAAGTTGTTTTGGAACCCACATTTTTAAAAGTTCTGTTAGGTTCTTACTAGCAGTCAGTCGGCGACCTTTTTTTTCATTTACTTAACATAGCTTTTCGTCTCCTTGATAGGTGGAAGTTCTCCAAAAGTATGAAAAGCTGGAGGACTTTGTACCATCCATTCGAGTGTGGTTGAATTCTATTCAACAGCCCAAGGACTTGGAGCACATCTTTTGTTAGTTCCACTTCTTGAAGTGATTGTTACGACCACGAAGAAACGACGAATCCCAACTACGGATATATAAGAGACAAAACTGCGAAGGGCATTCTATCCAGCCTAAGCATCTAGATAATCTGTAATACGCCGTCACATACCCGGAAGCCCTAATAAATGCATGGGAAAGAAGGTTAGATTAACCTCGAAAAAAAGTGATCCAAAAATGGATTTGACATAAAGTTTTAGGGTATGTCCGACCAAAGATTTTACCCACCCAATAGTAAAATCTTGCAAATAAAGCAAAAACGGCTCCCATAGAAACTACATAACGGAAATGTGCAACCACATGATAAGTATCATGTAGAGCAATGTTTAGCCCAGAATTTTCCGGGACTATTCCATTGAGTCCTCCTATGGTGAACAAAAAAATGAACCCTACAACAAATACCATGGGCGTTTTGTATTGTATTAAACCCCCCACATGGTAGCGATCCAACTAAAGATTTAGATTCCAGTAGGGACAGCTATGATCATGGTAGCTATGGTGAAGTAGACACGAGTATCAACGTCTAAGCCCACAATAAACATATGATGAGCCCAAACAAGAAATCCAAGAACACCTATACTGATCATGGCATAAACCATGCCTAGATAGCCGAAAACCGGTTTTCCCAAAAAAGTCGAAACGATATGACTTATGATACCGGATCTGGGCATAATTAGGATGTAAACTTCAGGGTGCTTCTCTCTTCTACTAATATAAGCGGATGAATAGAAGAAATGTGGACTATATCATCAACTTATTCCATTTGTCTAGGAAAGCTAGGCATGCTTTATGGTGAATACTGTCATGTTTAAATGCTTTAAGATCGTAAAGACTATAATATTCCTCAATAAGGAAGAATCGTCGTGATTTATGACTTCGGAAAGTACTTAATTTATAGTAATCTAGCATCATGATAACATCTTGTCGACTTTGTAAAGACCATTGATAGTAACCATTTTGACTACTATCAAAGTAGATATTTCCTCCTAATACTACCTTATAAGACTCTACATCTTGTAGAAGTTTATTAGTTACTCGAATACTTAGTTGAGGTAGTCGATTCTTCATATCAATACCAATTGTACCATCAGCATCAAAGAATCCTGCAATCCAATTTGATTGAGAATCTAGTGTAATAGGTAGAATTACAAGGATGTCCAGTACTTGACAGACACGATGACGTCTATTAGTAAACGGCGCAGTGAACTGTAATTGTGAAAAGGTTAGAAAATCTCGCCAAAGAAGGTGATAGCCCTGTAGATTCGTTCACATGGTTCGATCCTTCCCAGTAAAATGCGGCGTGTTTGAATTCTGATCACATTTACGCGAGAAAGGGGGACCACACTCTAAGCCTAAGTATTCCTCAATGACCGATAGCGTACAATACCGTGAGGCAAAGGTGAAAAGAACGCTATTTAGGGAGTGCAATAGAGAACCTGAGATCCAATGCGAATAATCAGTCGAAGGAGCTTTTTAAGCAAAGTCTTTACTTAAAAAGCATACTACGGCTTAGCACGATAGGAGTGGGAGTAAAATCATTCCTTCTTATCTCTCTCTAGAGTCTTAGAAGATTAGAAGACCAATACCAGTAATATCTAGTTTAGTACGGCTCTTCATGTAGCGCTGCTCTTTACAAGAATCATTTTAGGATCTAGTGGTCTTCCCCTTCCGTAGTCGCTAATGGCATAAGTGTTGTCTGATACTACAACTTGTTTATTCATGCGCATAAGAGCTAAAACCGAATTCAATAGCATAGGATAAGAGTAAAAGTTAGACCGGATGTGCACCATGCTAAACATATAAAATTCGACTAAACGAAGGAAAGAATTCCCTTAGGCGCAAGGGCGTTAAGGCTTTCTTATTGATTCCTGCGCAACGCATCTACTCCTTCTTCTTTGAATTAGGCTGCTCCGTGCCTTTCACATCACAAACATGAAAGGGGATTCGTTTGCTATTATGTACATCGTATTCTTCCAAAGAACCTATTCATGCTTGCTTGACTACCGCAGGCATGCTTGACTGCCACTGATCGGCATAGAGTCCTTAGGAAAGAGACGCGATAGAAAAAAGACATAGAAACTCATTAGTGGAATTGTGGGACCGTTATAAGAAAAGGCAAGTTCAAATAAAGCTCCCTTAGTCTCAAACAGGGCGCAAGCGAGGGATACAGCTTGAACCCAAGGAGACCAACTAGAAACTCTTGGAACAGATCGACCACCTCTGCCAACCCCTCTAGCTTCCCCCCAGCAGAAAACTAGAGGAAGAAAGCTGGGGAGTAGCACTAGGGCAAGTAACTGATTTCACTAGTCTCAGGGGACAGTCAAAGGCACTAGGCGCATATATTAGTATCGATGCACAGATTACTCAAGGCATTGTTTTTGTACGAGCAGTAATAGTATAAGAAAGAGTGTAGTAGACGGAATTCTAGGGCATTCAGAAGGGCTCCGTATAGTTCTATTTTAGGGCGTAACGTTGTGGTTGTTCCCTTTTCTTTCTTTTATCGAAAGATACAGCTACGGTCGGCTTCGATGAACACTCAAACAAGAGCTTCTAATCCAAAATCTATGACTTGATATTGATCGTCACGAAGAACAAGGAGGAGACATCTTTGAAGAAAAAGAATTTCAATCCTTGAATATCGATGTCGAGCTAGCTTTCTTCCACTTCTGTCCTTATGGCCTGGATAGTTCTTAGTGATGGGGGTCATAGAAGGAGAAGGATCAAGCAAAGCCCAGAAATGGAAATGCTTTACTCTTTTTTGGGCTAGGAAGAGAATAGCATTGTTTAGCTTAGATCCGATTTGAGATGGAAATGAAGAGAAGTCCTAATCAAAGGCGAATGGCGCCATCCAAGGAAAGTGAGAATGCCCAGCCTTAAGATAATCCCTTATACCTATGAGTTATTTTCCATCCAGTCCATTATGTCCTTATCGCTACCCGCCAGGCAATTAGAGTAGATATCCTCAAGTAATTGTCTAAGTCTCATGGTAATCCATCCCTTTATTAAGCCATCGCTAATCCGGGATGGAATTTTGATAGCTAAGTTTAGTGCTTTACTTTTCTGTCCTGTTTTTCTACTTGGACTAGTTCCCGCCTATATCTTATTTCCATTTCATATTCTTTAAATAATTGCAAGAGGGTCTGCAGAGACTCCTTACTCTATCTAGCCAGTCTTGTAGTATTTTAGACCATATTCCAATAATTTAATACATGTTATCCCAATATCAGTAGTAATAGAGAGTTTCTCACTTGGGCTTATCATAGTGTGAGACTAGTCCTTGGATTCGTTCTTCCTATAATTCTATATCCTTTCGTTCTGCTTTCTCCCCTGTCTCATTCGTTCCTCGCATCTTGTTACGAAGGGTCCACGGCTATGGAAAGGTGGGTCAGTTAAAGGGACCCAAAACTTCTAAGGAGTAGTAGGAGAAGCTGTAGCTTTACCAGTTTAGAGCCGGGAACTGATGAATCAAGCACCTGACTAGCTGCCCCGTTACCTTTCTTTTTCTAGTATAAAAGCGGAATAGGAGTAGTTGGTTCATGTAGCAGTGGATTAGATAAAGGCGGTAGCCAGTTTAAACAAGTTCATTAAGAGATTTAAAGTTTTATTCTATCTACAAGTTGTAGCGATGGGTAAGCGAGTAGGTATAGATTCCCCGCTTGAGGCTAGCATTCTGGAGATCTCGGATTCTAGGGCAAGGGGGAAGAAGAAAGAGTCCTACCAACTTATTCTTACGCGGATACTTCTTATCCGTAGACAACGACTTCTGAGGTATAGGGATGAAGGTGATAGTCTTTATATTTACTCTTCTCTTCCAAACAAAGCACGCCCCCCTTCTAATATTCCGTCAGAAGCATATTGGAAAGAAAATCAGGGGTAATTGATTCTAGGGGTCACTGTTCTTTTTAAGAATTGCAAAATGGTGACCGAACTTCAAAACGTAACAAAATGGTTACTAAACTTTCAAATATGAGATTTTGGAAGGTTTTTAAGTGTTTTACTGTCAAATTATACATATGTAGTAATCAAATTTTGATTATTTATAACAAATAATATCTTATATTTCATATATACACACAATCAACAAAAAATCGACTCGAAATAATTTTCCTCGGTGACCAAAAATCCTTCTATCTTAACATAACCAAATAGTATAGTAACTAAAATGTTACGGTTTGAAGTTCGGTTACCATTTTACAATTTTTGAAAAGTACAGTGACCTCAAAAATCAATTACCCGAAAATCAGTCTATATCTCTGCTTTAGGCACATTTCTTCTTACTGGTGCGAAGACTAGCTGCCAAGATGCTAGAACTATATTCTGGATCAGATGAAACTGGGAACTTATGAGAATATGCAAAAAGGATACCCAGCATAGAAGTTTTCTTAGTATTGAAAATAACAAGGCTGTAACGAAAGTTGCTGGTTCTTTCAAACCAAGAACAGAGGGATCTCCTAGACCTCACCCCCCTATAGTTGGCCCTCTAAGCACTATGTGTTAAGCATAGGACGACAAAGATTCCTTTATTTGAAAGTTTACTCTTCTTCACTACTTGCACGGGATTCCGCCTTGACTTACAAAGATCTCGATTGGCTAAAGACCATACCTTGCCCGCTCCGAAGAATAGTTCTTCATAATGACCGTACTTATTCCCATCAAAAGAGTTGGACTAGAAAGTTCTCCTGATATTGAGACCAATAAGACACTTCAGAGTTCCATCTCCTCTAGCTCTAGGGTGATTGAACTAGCGGCCTCTAGCTCTAAAAGCTTAGTCTATCAAAATCTCGGTGGACTTCCTTATTGAGGATCATCTTCTAAATTTCATTTCAAGTATAGAGGGGGATTCTCTATGAGAAATTTAAGTGTTTCGGAACTACCTCTTCGCTTATATAGACAGAGAGCTTCAAAGCCGTAAGCTAAGCGATAGAGAGAGGGGTTGCTAAGTGACCGCGACTTTATAGATTGAGAGACCTGACTCGCAGGGATAGCTTCGCTAGCTTGCTCGCTTCAGTTACGTTGATTAGTCAATGAGTTCGAGTTTGGAAGGAAATAGAGTAATGATTATAGAGTCAAGGGTCCCAAGAAGGGCAGGTAAGGTGGAAATGAGGAAAGGAAGGAAAGCTACGGAAGCTGGTCAGTCAGTCCCAATTTTAGTATTGAAAGAAGCATTACATAGAAAGCATTATTATAGAAGGTTCCCCCATCAAATAGATAAGGGATCTTTCCCAATAACCTAGTGAATAGGGAAGAAAAGATCCAATATGTCAATAGTCTGGTTGAACTACTAATATAAAAAGTAAAAGTAAAACAACTTATTATCGTATTATAAGAAAAATGTTTTTTGGCAGTAAGGAAAACTCGAAGGTAGAAAGCTAATGGGTAAGGAACGAAGGGAAGAATCGACGAGGAGATCAAATTTTGAATGTTAAAAGCGTGGCGAGAATTAGAAGGTGGAGATGTTAGAAGGTGCAAAATCAATCGGTGCGGGAGCTGCTACAATAGCTTTGGCAGGAGCTACTGTCGGTATTTGAAATGTCTTCAGTTCTTTGTTCCATTCCGTGGCTCGAAATCCATCCTTAGCGAAACAATTATTTGATTATGCCATTTTGTGATTTCTCTAACCAAGCTATTGCATCGTTTGCCTTAATGATGGCCTTTCTGATTTTATTTGTATTCTGATCGAAGAAAGACGTGTTTTTCTCTCATAAAGCAAGGACCTCTTTCACATAACAAAGTAGAGGTGGGCTTGGGTACTTTAGATAGCTATTCCGACAAAGACGATAGGCCCCTCGCCCTATAATACTTCTCAGCTTTCAAGAAATTCCTACTTATGATTCCGAACACATATCCGTAGATGTGAAATTGCTTGAGACGGTTCTAAGAGTTTCTATCTCTAAGAATGGGTCGTTGGCATACTTTTTTCCGGGGCCACCCTTGCGGAAGATCCTTAATGAGTGGGGGTCCTTTCGAATTTTGTGAATTCAAGGTATGGTATGAAGTCGAGTGATTTCTTTCCTCTCGCTTCGCTAAAGCGACTAAATGCCTCTCCCTGCTTTATTCGATAATGCGAACGTATTATATAACCTCTCTTCTCTTATAGTCGAGCTTTATTTTGTTCGTGTCCTATCATTTCCCCTGGGATCTACGCAATCTCTCTTGCACATGAATATCCGGGCTTGCTTGTTTTATGTAAGATTGTAGATTTCTTTCCTAAGGAAGCTTCATTATCTCTTTCACTAGTGAAGATGTTATGAGATATATGTTGCTGAGAGATTCTCCCCATTGAGTCCTTCGAAGATCCCCCTTCAGCCCGGAAGGCATTTTTTTTATACGCGATAGGCTTTCTTACTCGGGGAAAGGT
Source organism: Mercurialis annua (assembly GCF_937616625.2). NCBI lineage: Eukaryota > Viridiplantae > Streptophyta > Magnoliopsida > Malpighiales > Euphorbiaceae > Mercurialis > Mercurialis annua. The sequence continues at coordinate 17,117,853 of NC_065570.1, forward strand.
TCTCTCGCTTTGTCACAATACGAAATAAATAAGAAGAAGCCCTCTAAGTTGTAGAAGAAAAGGAAGCCTATGCAGCTCTTGCCACAGTCGGCGTAACAGCTCTTGGTGGTATATAAGAACTATTTAATTTGGAAGCAATGAGATAACAAACATATAAAAAGTGTTTCACGCCTTCGGACCCTTTTCCCCTGCAGCTGAGAAGGGAGACTAAGAAAGCCTTTTTCCTCTTTTCCTTCGGAAATTCCCTATCCTCATCCGCTCTCACTGCTCATCCTTGGTTGCTATCTATGCCATTCCGATGAGAGATTAAGATATTAAAGAGAGAACTAGGAAAGAATCCACAAAAGGGAGACTCCCTCAAGCTAGAGGCTCTCTTATCCCAGCAAAGAAAGACACACGCGCTTCTTATAATTCTATTCCCCAGGCTGGGCTTAATCTTCTACGCTTAAAGCCCACAGACTTCCTCGTTATAATGACTATTATAGTCTTCTTATTATCTAGTAATTCTCTTCACTCTTATATAGAATAAGAAGGTCTTCGTCTTTCCTAAACTCACACTATTCGATAGGATTCCTAAACTATCTAAACTAGGGAAAGCTTTCGTCAACCACTAACAGGAGCGTAGTCTTACTATATGAAATGGATTTAAAACCCTCCTTAATATAATTAAAATATCTTTATATACGGAAGTACACCTATACAGTAATGTACAATGAAATAGCTTACTATAATTTACATGCTATACTCCTAGTTATTTAACTACCTTTAAAAACATTCCCTATCGACTTTTTTGAAACTATAGCACAGTGAAATGCTATCGGCGTTTTATGCATGAACAACTGTAGTGAGGAGCAATGGAGGAAGGATCAAAATTAAATTGCTTGGTTGTACTCAATGTAGAAATATTAAATCCTGCACCACTTTCTATCAAGATCCTCTTTATTTGGAGTAGGAGTAATAGGAACAGGAGCAAAGAGACTCTTGTAGAAATAGTGCTCTAATTTCAATAGCTTTAGTATTAGTAGCGGTAGTAGCCTTGATAGCATTGATAGACTTTTTCATAGGTATAGAAAGGAGTAATCCTTAGCTGTAAGGATTGGATTCTGAGAGGAGCGAAAGCCAGAGTCAAGATCAATTGTTGCAGAACAAATCTCCCTTCTAGTAGCCAGTTTTGATGGAACAGAGAGACCATCTCTCCCATCCCTCAGTGCGGGAAATCTTTCAAGGCCAGACTAAACTTGAGTGAGAAGTTGACAGCTTCGCTTGAGTTGGTATTCACAAAGAGGATCCAGCCTGAAGAACTAGGGCTCAAGTGCCTCTTTCTCACTAAAGTTTCGCATCTTGTCCCGTAACTCATAGGCTAACCTTGTACCCTCCTGGTGTGATCGACGTCACTCACATCTTTGATTGGTCCGTTCGTACGGAGCGAACAAAAGCTGACTTGAGGATGAATTAGCTGGTTCGCTAGAGTAAGGGTATTCGTATTGTCTAAATCATAATAAGGAAATGATTGCAGTCCTATCATGTAAAATAGAAAGAAGTTCTACTCTCTTTTCCTCCGCTTCGCCCCCTTATCCTCTGAGCATTAGCAGCGGAAATGTTGATATATGATAGTAGGGGACTGCTGTCCGATGGGTAAACGAAAGTGATGAAGTTGCTTTGACTACAGAACCATGCATGTTTGTTGGAGCGAATTGGATAATCGGGCCGAGGACTTCCCCCTCTTCCCCTCACTCTCCTTTCCCTAATATAAACCTTGAGTCATCAAAGCCTTTATGACTTGGCCTGTCCCGGTCGCGAGTCTGTTTATATTATAATCGCGACTGTTGTCATAGTCAACAAGGTTGAAACTTCCAGGAAAAAACTTCGAATTGGGAGGGCGATCCTCCCGGCGAACTGACGGTACCCCAAAGCAACACAGGTGAACAAGTAGAGTATAATAGGGTGCTTGAGAGAATCATGTCGAAGGAACTCGGCAATATGACCCCGTAACTTCGAGATAAGGGGCGCTCTCCTATCTTTTAATTAGGAAAGCAGCACATACAAGGGGGTAGCGACTATTTATTAAAAACAAAGGACTTTGCTAAGTGGTAACACAATGTATGGAGTCTGACACCTGCCCCGGTAAACGGCGACAGTAACTCTAACTGTCCTAATGTAGCGAAATTCCTTGTCGCATAAGTAGCGACCTGCACGAATGGTGTAGCGACTGCCCCGCTGTCTCCGACATGGACCCGGTGAAATTGAAATCTCCGTAAAGATGCGGTGTACCAACTGCTAGACGGTAAGACCCTGTGCACCTTAACTATAGCTTTGCAGTGACAACCTTGATCAAATATGTAGGATAGGTGGGAGGTGGTGACACACAACGACCAATCCTAAAAGACCACTCTTTCGTCTAAGGATTCCTAACCGCCGCACCGAAAAATTGGGGGGGGGGGACACTACGAGGTTGGTAGTTTATCTGGGGCAGATGCCTCCTAAAGAGTAACGGAGGTGTGTGAAGGTAGGCTCAAGCAAAGATTCTGCTCGTGAGCGAAATGTTATATGCCTGCCTGACTGTGAGACCGACTGGTCGAACATAGACAAAAGTTGGCCATAGTGATACGGTAGTCCCGTGTGGAAGGGCTCTCGCTCAACGGATTAAAGGTACGCCGTGGATAACAGGCTGATGACTCCCAATAGCTCTTGTCGCCGGAGTCGTTTGGCACCTCAATCTTGACTCATCATATCCTGGGGTTGAATAAAGTCCCAAGGGTTAGGTTGTTCGCCGATTAAAGTGGTACGTGTGTTGGGGTTAGAACGTCGTGAGACAGTTCGGTTCCTATCTACCGTTTGTGTTAAAAAGAGAACTGCGAGGAGCCAACCCTAGTACGAGAGCTCTAGGATTGGCCAACCTATGGTGTACCAGTTGCTATGCTAATAGCAGCGCCGGGCAGCTAAGTTTGTATGGAAGAACTGCTGCGCTGCGGGAAATCCTTCTCTATACAAGTTCTCGGACGAGGCTTTTGAACAGAACTTTGATCGGAGAGAGGTGTAAGCACTGCGAGGTGTGAAGCGATCCCGTATTAAACAAAATGGCTTTCACTTTCCATAACCAAAATGAAAGAAAGTCAACCTATTCCTGCAATCGCGGTTAGTTTCGCTACCTCTTTAATTTCCGCCCCTACTTGCGATCATTCGCAATTACTACCACAATAAAGTAGCCCCTATCTCTAAGGGAGCTCATGTACTCCACGACATTCTTATGTTATGGGGTCTCGAAGACTAAATTTAGCTGCTAACCCTATTCAGCAAGCTTAAAAAGCCCTTTATGCTTTTCATAATAATAAGGTAGCTCCAACTGGGCGACAGCCTCTGCTTACTAAGCTATGGTTCTATCCCGTCCAAGCAACCAAGAAGACCTAGGTGGGAATAGTTAAAGTATGAGAAGGGGAAGAAGCGGGCTGGAGGAATTGGTCGACTCATCAGGCCCATGACATGAAGACTGCAGGTTCGAATCAGGCCCATGACATTTTGAGACGAGGGGTACCTTAAGAAAACACACAGGGGAATATAAGTCGAATCTTTTTTCATGTGAAGGGGATAAAATGTGAACAAAGCACGCTTTCAGGTTTGAATAGTAAGGAGGTGGCCCAGGTTTCAAAATGCGGGTTTGATAAGACGAGGGTAGACAAAGCCTTCCACTCAAGTTTTCAGGACCACATAGACAATATTCCACGATTTCGTTTAGGACTGAATGTCTTTTTTTTTTGTCGAAACCAAGAGAGCAATTAACACTGCAATGGCTAAACACAGCCTGGGAGACGATACAAGAGTTTCAGAGCTACATCAAACAAAGCAGCAAAAACAAGTAAAAAGCCAATTATACAACACTGGCTACTGCAGCTAAACTTATAGGCCAACAAGAAAACGAATTAACCTTTTTCTAATTTAGCTTCGACAATAATCTTGATTTCCTTGAAAGATTGCTCAGGTCTTAGAATTCTATGATTAAAGATAACTTCATTTCTTGATCTCCAGATAACATAGACTGCAGCAATAAAACACAACTTTCTTTTCCTGGCCATGATAGATCTCCCCTTCGTTCTTCTCACAAACCAACTCACCTCTCTTTCCCATCTATAAGCATGTCTTCTAACATTCAACTAGTTGAGAACTCTCCTCCAGATATCATCAGAAATATATACAATCAAAAAACAGATGTTGAATAGATTCAGGACAGGCATTACACAGCTGCACATATCATTCTGATCAACATTCCACTTGATAAGCTTGTATTTCGTGAGCAATCTATTGTTAATAGCAATCCAGGTGATGAATGAGAATCTGGGAACATGACATGCAAACCAAATCAACTTAAACCAAGCAATGGGATCATTAGCTGGAGTAAGAGCCTTAAAGGCACTACTGAAAGAGAATCTTCCATCTTTAATAGCTTTCCAGAAGATTTCATCCTCTTTACTCAGATCAATAGAAGCTGAATTATTTATATAATCCCAAGCAGTCATTGTTGCTTCATCAGTAGGCATAGGTAAGCACCAGGCCTTGTTCCTTCAAAGATGGTATACCTTAGCATTCTTGGCTACATCTGCATCTTTGAAGGTCAAGTCAGGGAATCTCTCAATGATAGACTTCCCATCAAGCCAAGGATCAAACCAAAAGAAAAATTTCCTCCCATTACCCAGCTTATAATCAAATAGAATCTTCACTTTAGGTCTAATGTTAAGAATCTGCCTCCAGCTCGAGGAACAATCATTGAGTTTTGTGACTCCCAAAAAACTAAGCCTTTTAAGCTTATTAGCATTAACCCAAGTTGCCCAAATAGAAGGCTTCTGAGAAATAATACCCCATACATGCTTAGAGATAGCAGCCACATTCCACATGCCTATAGACTTAATCCCCAAACCCCCCCTGATTTTTACTTGAGCAAACCTTCTCCCACTTTACTAGACCTCTTCTTTTATCAGAGTTAGACCCATGCCAAATGAAATTTCTGCAAATATTTTCTACAGCAGCAGTGACAGATTTTGGCAATATGAAAATAGAACACCAAAAGACATTCATACTCCATAAGACAGAGTTAACTAACTGCAACCTACCAGCATAGGACATCGACTTAGAGGACCAAATAGAGATCCTAGCAGTGATTCTAGAAATGAGGGAATGGCAATGGTCTTCAGCAAACTTGGTGGACACAAAAGGGAACCCAAGATATCTGACAGGGAGGTGACCTCATGGAAGCCTAGAATATTAAGGATAGTATTATTTCTATCATTATTCGCACCATTAAAATACACAGAACTCTTGCTTAATTCAGGTAAAAGCCCAGAAGTTTCAGAGAACAAACTGATAGACTCTTTAATAATCCTAATAGAATTATCATCATCCCCACTAAAGATGAACAAATCATCAGCAAAACAAAGATGGTTAAGCTTTATAACTTTAAAACTTTTGTGGAAGACAAAATTGGAATGAGGCTTGGTGTTTCTAGAAAGACTTCTAGACAAATATTCCATGCAAAGGAAAAAAAAAGAGAGGGGAGATAGGATCCCCTTGCCTAAGCCCCTTACCCCCACGAAAATAACCAACATAATCTCCATTTATCATGATTGAGAATATAGAAGTTCTAATACAGGACATGACAAGGCTGATAAACTTATAAGGAAAATTAAGGCCTATGAGGATCTCTTCAATGAAATCCCAACTCACATAATCATATGCTTTTTGGATATCTACTTTAATGGCACGGGAATTATTGTCTTTCCTATGATAATCCCCAATAATCTCATGGGCTAACAAGATATTATTAGAAATACTTCTACCAGGGACAAAAGCAGATTGAGTTTGACTAATAAGCCTACTAATCACTCTAACCAATCTAGAGGTTAAGATTTTAGAAATTACCTTATAGATGACATTGCAGCAGGCTATGGGCCTGAAGTCACCAATATCACAAGGGTTGTCTTTTTTAGGGATCAGAACAATATTGGTAAAGTTGATTTGCCTAAGCAGCCTCCCATTTTAAAACAAATCCTTGATGGCTTCACAGAGGTCCTTTCCCACTATCCCCTAGCTTTTCTTAAAGAAATTGATACTATACCCATCAGGGCCTGGGGCTTTCTCATCATTGATTAAAAACAAGCTTCTTTTGATCTCATCATTAGAAACAGGAATAGTCATACTGCTGCTTTCTTCCTCAGTAATAATAGGGCCATCTCTGAGGACTTCATACTTAAAATTTGCTCCCATTTCATTCTTGGTACCCAAAAACCTTTTAAAATGATTGAGAATATCAACTTTAATAACATCAATATCCCCTGAGTTCTCACCATTGCTCAGCTTAAGATTTATAATCTTCAGTCTGGATTGTCTCATCTTTACACTTTTGTGAAAAAATTTATTATTCTGATCCCCAAGCTTTATCCAATTCATTCTAGACTTCTGTCTCAGAATATTTTCCTCCCAGGCCATCAATTTCAGCAAATACTTGGAGCAAACCCATTCTTCCTAATGGAGAATAGAATTAAAAAGATCATCCATCATGTCTTTTTGCAAACAGTTAACAATTTCTTTCAAGGTAATAACTCTCTGAGATATGTCACTATACCTGACTTTATTCAGCTCCCTGGAGTCAGATTTAAGCCACTTGAGCTTTTGCACAATTCTAAACATTTTGCACCCAGAGCTAGCTCTATTCCAGCCTCTATTAACAATAGAATTAAATTTAGAATCTTCACTCCACACATTAAAAAATCTGAAAGGGGACTTTCTAATATGAGAACAATTATCCAGGTTGACCACCATAGGGCTATGATCCGACACACCAGGACTAAGAACATTCACAAAAGCATCTGGCCACTTGTCATTAACAAAACACCAGTCTAACTTCTTCCAAATCCTCTCCTCACCAATTTGGTTATTATTATTTCTAGTTCTCCTCATTTCAATAATATTACAACATCTAATGCAATCCATAAACTCTTCAGCAGCCTGAACATCAATTGCATTCCCCCCAATTCTGTTGGTGTCATTCATAACTGCATTGAAATCACAAACGACCATCCAGCTACAATCAACATTATCAGCAAGATTCTTAAGATTATCCCAAAGCTCTACTCTCTCAGAAGAAATATAAGAGCCATAGATGAAAGAAATAGTAAGATCTTTCTAATCAAAATGAACCCTTATATGGATAGCCTGCTTGTGGGTGTTAAGAACCCAAACATTCAGACAATCCTTGTTGTAGATAACCCAAATTCTAGCCATATAAGAACAGGCATAGTTGGTGCATATATCCCAATTCTGTAATTTATTGGACAAACAAAACCACACTTTATTAAAATTACTCTCATTAACTCTAGACTCCACAATCCCGACAATCTTCAACTTAAATTTATTGATCAAAGCAACCATTTCTGACTGCTTAAGAGGGTTATTAATCCCCCCCTTATATTCCACATGGAAATCATCTATCTGTATCGATCATCCTGGAGTTAAGCCTAGCTTTCCTCCCTTCTCCCACTGACCCAAACTTACTACCAGTACCACCCTTTCACTCTTTATCTTTCATTATCACATTACTAAGATCAGGGAAATTAACTAGAGAACTGAAAGAATTGTTTAACATAGAACTCTCTCCTTTGTCACCCTCTTTAGTGGTTTTCATATTTGAAACAATGATATTGTTAATTACCTCATCCATCATAGTAGGTTCAGCAGAACTTTTATCAGCTTCACTAACTGGAACAGCATCATTCACTTCAGTCTTATCATTCTTTGCAGCAGTCTCGGGTTTACTCTTGTTTTCACTGGTCTTTTCACTAACTTTCCTGTAATCTTGTGTGACTCTGCAATTTGCTTTAGTATGCCCCATTCTGCAACACTTCTCACAAATGAGAGGTTTCCATTCATATATTATTCTCTGATTGAATATTGCACCATTCTCATCTTGAAGTTCAACTACTTCAGGGTAAGCTCCTGTTGCATCAATCTCCACCAAAATCCTTGCAAAACCTAATTTAGTTATGCTCAAAGTACACTGATCACAGTATAAAGGCTTCCCACAGAAACTACCTATCTTACTTAGGATTGAAGGAGACAAAAATTCCCATGGTAAATCTGGGAGTTGGATCCAGATCGGAACCGATCTTATCTCATTAGGATCCATAGACATACGAGGAGACCATTTCTTCAACATCAACGGTCTCTGGTCAAACGTATATGGCCCTGCACCCAGCACTTTGTTGCAACCATCCTCTAAGTCAAATTCGAATAGGAACATAGATCCATTAATTCTTGTAACATTGTTTAGCCCATATTTGTTCCATCTGTTTCTTAAAACGTCTCAATCCTCTCCATTTTTTGGATACAACCCAAATACACATCCTGCAATGGCATTCTTCCATCTATCTTCTTCTTTCACCACTTTAGAAGAGTTAAAACTAACAAATCTCTTTCCATCTTTGACTGAAGGAGGATCATACTTGAGAACACTATCAGCACTTTTAGATCTATTATCAGAAAACAGATCATTCCATTTCCTGGGGGGTTCTTCCTTCTCAGCACACTTATCAGAAATTTGGTCATTCAATGGATCCACAACTGACGATACTTGAACAATAACTTGCTCTTCATTTTCCTTCACAATCATCGCTTTTGGAGATTTTCCCAAATCTACTAACCTGGAATCATTAGGGTTCAACATCTCAGTTGAATTAACTTGAGGACTAGGGATATTAGCAGCTTTATCAGTCACCGGAGATTCAGAAACGACAGTTTTCACCATCCTCTTCCTCGCCATGGAGCCTATCAGCGTGAGCGCTAAGAAAAAACTAGGAGAGAGAAAATCGACTGAATATCTTGGTACCGTTTGTTTTGGGGTTAGTGTCAAGGTGGCAATGAAACCTTTTGTATAGCGCCTTTCTTCCTCGTCATTATGTTTTTCCCCTTACGAGAGACGCTGTCGAGTCCTTCTACAGGACAAAGATTCATCATGGCAAGGGCATATCGACATGACCCATCTGCACTCAAGCGCTTAATGTTTAAAGCAAGGTTCGGCGAGGTGTTGCCTCTTAAATGCTCTCTAAGTGGTGGAATAGCGGGACTAGTCAAAAAATCCAGGGGGTGTGTTGTTGAATTGATCTTTACGAATTTGCTTAAGTAAGGGATTGCTGACGTGAGTCTGCCAACTCCGAACTTCCTTACGGGCTGTGGCCTACCCCTGTGAACCTCTCCTTCTTCTAGGCCAGCCCTCTGATCCAGCCTTATCTTGCCGCTCTATCATGGCATCCACCATCTCTCCCCAAGATTAATACGTTACATTTCGGATGACGAACTGGCTATCCCCCTCTCCTTGACTGAGGCAAGAATTGACTTTTCCAGACGTTTCACCTTCTCAAGAGAAAAGGCTTCATTTAGGAGCGCTCTTTTCATCCAACTAGAAAGATTGTAAGAGAAGAAAAGGAATTTGATGCCCAAAGACTCCCATGTTTTTCTTGGTTGGACCAACCCAACCGGTGACTTCCGACAAGTCTTTTTAATTTTTTAAAGCAAGAAGCAGAACACAAAGAAAACTTTCTTTACCTTTATGGATAACCAATCCATTTTCAAATATAGTTGGGAAACTCTCCCCAAAAAATAGGTAAAAAAAATGGAAAGATCATAACATGGGAATAGATCTGATACCAATTCGGATTACCTATTTCAATTGTTGTACTTTCTTAAATTGCATATCGATACAAGGGTTCAAGTTTTGATCGATATGTGCAGAGTTGATCATCCCTCTTGGAAAAAAATATTTGAAGTGGTCTATAATTTACTGAATACTCAGTATAACTCACGCATTCGTGTACAAACCAGTGCAGACGAAGTAACACGAATATCTCCGGTAATAAGTCTATTTCCATCAGGCGGCTGGTGGGAGCGAGAACTTTGGGATATGTTTCGTGTTTCTTCCATCAATCATCTTGATCTTCGCCGTATATCAACATATTATGGTTTCGAGGGTAGTCCATTACGAAAAGACCTTCCTCAGAGTGGATTTGTGGAAGTACGCTATGATGATCCAGAGAAACATGTAGTTTCTGAACCCAGCGACATGACGCAAGAATTTTGCTATTTTGATTTTGCTAGACCTTGGGAACAGCATAGCGACGGATAATTAAGAATAACAAAGGTCTAGTGGACAAATAAATAGGAAATGCTGCTATTTGCTTTGTAAGAAGAAGAATTCACTTCTATGAAATGGAAGAGTTTCACAGAAATTATCTTGATCGTTGGATATCATCATTTGAGAAATAGGAAGAAGTGTTATCGAATGATTGCCTGCAATTCTTCCCAGTATTGAATGAGTAAAGAATCAAGCAACAAGTCTCGATCTATACAAAACACACTGGGGCTTTGTCTTTCTTTCGGTTTCATTGATAGCAGAAGAGCCCGACTCTATAGGGGCGCTAGCGCTTTACTAAATATAAAGTTAAAGGGCCTGAAAAACGTAATAGGCTGCTATTGCTTCTTTAAGCTCCGCCCCTTATTGAAGACTAAAGCGCTAATGCGCCAACTATTTTTTAGTAAAGCAACCTTTCGCGCTAGGCGCTCACGTTTTTTGTGTGGGTGGAACCTGGCGGCAGGGCTTGCTTAACCGCATACATGGAATTGGGATCTCTTCTCATATACAACTATTTTTCTCGGGAAAGCCTCGCTTATTCAAAGGGCTGATTAATTATAACACTTATTTTTTCATAAGCGTTGGTAGGAGGGGGCGGGATGATGATGAGTATATAAATCAATGAAGACAAAAAAGATTCAATGGAAAGATCAATTTTATATAGATAGATAAAAGAACCATGTGGAAAAAAGGGCAGGGATTCACTACAATGACACCGTAGACCAATTGAAAGAGATGTAGCGCAGCTTGGTAGTGCCCTTGTAAAATGTTACGGGTTCAAATCCTGTCATCCCTACCTATTATTTCTCCTCTAGGCAGTAAGGAGGAATCCACTAAGATGAATTCAAATTGGACATACAAAATCTTTCATTTAATGATACTATATGCATTGAAGATGTATTGGGGGTACAAAAGTCATCCTTTTTTCTTTACAGTCCTATCTACTGTGATAAGAAAATGCTCTTAGAATAGTTCGGTAAAACATGGGTCTCCAAAACCCGATGTCGTAGGTTGAAATCCTACAGAGCGTGATTCTTAATCAACAGACCCCATTACCGAGATATTACAACTCTTTTTAAAGAAGTAGTCAATGTATCGAATCTATTTTCTATTTTGAAACGAACAACGACCAACTAACACTTTAACTTTACTTTAACTTATTAGATTCAAACATTAATTGCACATAATATCTCGAATGAGAAGAAAAAAAAGTCTCGCGCTCTCGCTCGACTCAGATAATGATGACTCATCTCTTGCCAAGCTAGCTTCGATGCTACTTCTCAGCTCTAAGACTTCATCGATATCATGAGCGAGACCCACATCCTTAGTTTTGATTCGTAGTACGCTCAACGGGCAATTCGACTTGGACCTGTGATGCCTCTTTCTCTATATACATTTACATATGATAATATCACCAGTGGACAGCGAACAAAAAGGTGCCACACTAAGAAAGCAATCCAATCAGGAAAAAGGTAGTCAATTTCCCAGAAAGTAAATTTGTTTTAGTACTAAAGAGAGATGTTACGAAAGAAGGAATTACCAGCCAGAAAGAAATGTAACTGTCCTGGGATTCGAATGACTTGATCCGGTGGAACTAAGGCTATTTCCAATGCCTGAAAGGAAGGCAAGGCACTTGAAAGAGTGGTCAGTGAGGCTTAATTCTTTGTATTGATTCCAAGGCCCAGGGCATAAAAACATTCTCCTTTTGATTCAATAGAAGGGGATGCCCCCAATTCGGTAATAGCCGGTCGAGACCTACGTTATTCACAATAGGTGAACTTGTTAGAATGCTGTTTAATAAACTTCTATCGGTAAGTGGCTTATAAGCTCCCCCCTACCTCAGCTTTTTCAAAAGCAATTTATCCTTACTCAACTCAGAAAATTGAAACAAGTCCCAACCACGAGGCTTTCTCGCGAGAGTTTTGACATTAGTGATTTGATCTGCATCTGGCCCCTCAACCAGGGCAAATAGCCCATAATACATATGAATCCGACTAATTGGACTGAACTTCCAATAAAATCCATTTAGCCAGTTAAGCTAACTAGAAAAAAATAGATCAGAAATCTAGTTTGAAGGCCCGAGAGTACGGGAACAGGTCTGATAGGGGAAGGTTCCAATTAATTCTAAGAGATAATACAATATCTCTTCCGTGGATCTATTGGGAATGAGATTCTATACCCAAGTCAGTCTTTTAAGGGTCAAGCTTGCTTAACCTAGAAGTAGGACCGAGGACCAAGAGCTCGGGAAATCAAGATCGGGCATCCAGCTTTGTCGTAAGAACACTGACTTCGAAGAAAGAAAGACCAATTCAATTAAACAAATTTCATAAATAGGGTCCCGAACCCATCCCGTCCAAGACTCTCGGGTAGAACGTCACTGTCATCAAAACGCGAAGGCCATGGCTCAACAATCTCGGGGTCACCTCTCTAACTTTCAGACTGCTCCGACTCAAGAACATGATTCATAAGTATCTCTAGGTGTCCCGCCTTCATCTAAGCGCAAAAGGGGAATATCACCCAAATTATCCAACTATCGGTTACCTACAGCCATCCGGGGTTAATGTGAAAGTCATCATCATGACTACTTTCCCTGTAATCACCCGTATAGTGTAACCACTAAGGGCCATCGTCATCACTCTATAAATCCATAAGCTCATCAAGCTATACGCTGTAAACCACCAAACGACTGTTCCTCCCCTATCTCTTAAAGACTTGGCTATCGCTTTAACCCAGCCTAAGACGTTGGACTGAGAAAGGACACCATACACAACCCCTAAACATAAGTAGACGTAGTCTTCTTTAAAGCTCGTTCGTGTAAGCTTCTTCCTTACTGGCACACGAGGAAAATCAGTCTATCTAGTGTTAATAGCTGGGCTGTTAAAAAGTGAAGTGGTAAGAGCAGTAGGAGCGTACGCTGTATCGCAGCTTCCTTCTCTGCTATTAGAGCTGTAATGCCTTGCATCGTTCTATTTATTCCCTTTCTTTGAGCACGTTTTGATATTAGCTTACTTTACCTGGGGTGCATCTTTTTCCGTTTTGGCGGGAACTTCTTCCCCATTACTTTCCTTTTCTTTTTAGATCCAGCACCTGACTCTATCGGAGTGCAACTAGTAGAAAAACCTTCCCACTAACTAAAACATCCACGCGGAAAAGGAACTCAACAAGGCACAAAACCTGTGACATATTGTGCAACAGGGCACCCAGGGGAGTTTACTCGAGCAATTCTTTCCGCGGCCCCGATTGCTTTGTTTGGGGCGCGGTATTGTAAGAATTTCATTCCTCATTACCACCAAGCCTCTTTTATTTAACCCCCAACGATTAAGTAACAAGTATTTTTGGGGACTAGCCTGCGTGTAAAATGCAAATAAGATAAGAATTACCTACGTCAAACGATGCAATAGCTTCGGTTAGAGCTAACCCCAACAGGAATCGACCAATTAAATTTCATAAGAGACCATTTGAGCTGCAGATCAAAATAGGGATAAGAAAAGAGGCACAAATCTCAATATAAGGACGCCCATTCATTCACTTCCTCTCCCCACGAGTAGAACACCCGAGATTGACTGAACATGGGCCTTGTCTAAGGAAAGACGGCTTTAGATTATTCACTTCAAAAATGGGAGTCACTGCGCAACCCTACCCATTAGAAAGAAAAAGGTGATGTCCATCTAAAAAGTACTTTTCTTCCGATCCCACTCTTTAATAGATGCCTTGAGGTATTTGGTGGCTTCACTTCAACTTTGGATACTATGGAATTCCCTCATGAAGTTCATGATCTCCCTTTTTTTTCAAGTCTAGGGAGATCTCAATCATCTATTTGAAGATCTTCCTTCACATGGGCAACGAAGGTGAATTTGGGTTCGATTTTTGTTTTAAATCGAAGAAAGTGAATTAATTCTTGTTTGACTTGCGACCATATTAAGGAAACATGCGGTTCAGCAGGCCCCTAGTCAGGGAAATAGAGTACTGGTGGGGCTGTAGTTGAAGCACCTACTTGCGCCATGACCCCGGTAGGTTGATTAGTTGCTGAGGAAGGACTTGCCTGATCCAGATTAGGATTGTTAATCCCCGCTTTTTCTTCTCCAAGGAACCTCCTTAGATACAATTGATCAAAGGAAGTCAGGGATGAAAGTTCTTCGATCGACGAGAGAGACGGAAATTCTTCCACTGTCGACCCCCCTTCCGCCCTTTGGTCAACCGCTGGCTGGCCCGATCCATATGCTGCACTCGCCTCATTCCTGTTCGGTCCTTGGTCTACGCTCATCGCTTCCGAGGGAGACATTGATGCACCGTCGCCCCCAGCGGGTAACACCATATTCGCAAGATAGGGCCCAACCCCCTAGTAAAAAACAAGTCTTCAAACTATCTGTCTGAAAAAGAATAATTAGAATCGAGTACCAGACAAAAGAATAGAATAGACAAACTATGGTAGTAATAATTAGTAACCTATAGAGAAAGTTTTGGAATATACGAAGATGAGGAGATAACATGTGAATGATATTCATGGGATGCTTTTTATAATTTATTCACTTCAAGGTTGGTTCTGAACGCCGCGTACTTTGGAGACTGCTTTCTCACTGTACCATCTTTACTTGAATGAAGAACGAACTGAAAAAAGGATCTAGAAATCTTTCTTTTTGAAATCAGTGTCAAGTGATGTTGATATTTTCTACTACGAGAATTGAAGTGCCAATTTGTATACTACTTGTCTACCTAAAGGTAGGAAAGTTATTGAAGAAAGCCTACTTGTCCGCTCTCCTTTCCCACCCCACCCCTATGAGATTGCATGAGGTGTCCTTGCCTTGGAAGGCAACATTCGATTCTTAAAAGCACTTTCACCACATCCTATATTATAAACAATTAAGAATCGGCCATTCTGTTGCGGTCAGGTGTTCTTAATAACGAAACACAGACCGAATTGGCATTGGCGGGGAGGTTTGGTGTGCAAGTACACAGACATCAAGTTACTAACAAGTCCTATAAAGAAGGGGTCAGAACAAGAGGGGTCAGTAGTTAGCTGCGCAGTAACTAATCCACCTAAGGGGAAAAAATACCAAAGAAAGTCCATGTGGCCTAGATGATTAGCCAAAGAGAATACTCCATCGTGCGCACCAAGGAGTTGCGTTCTTCTTCTATACACGCAACGTCTGAGATATAGATAAGATCCATGTCACACTGGGAATCAACTGTTGGAGGAAGAACTACTGCTATTTCAACCGCAGAAACTCCTTTATTAATGCATGCATAGATGTTTATTTACCTTCCGAATACAAGATGTGTTCCATTAAGACAATAAAAAGGAAGCAGTAGCATTAACAGGAGCAGTAGGACTGGGGAAACGAGACAGATATTGAATTAACGGAAAGGCTCATTGAGACCTGCTGTGATCCCTGTCTAAATCAAGTTCATACCCGGTTTAGACCGTCGGGGAGGAAAGCGAAATGCTCCTGACTCTAACTATAGCGTCCCATTTGAATTGGAAGGCATTCATTCCGGAATTTTTTAAATGGAAGATATAACCCCTACTAATGAAGAAGTGGGAAGAGCAAGAAAAGACTACTGAGCTTACTTCGTAAGATAGCATTTCAGTCTGATTCGACACTCTACACGAAAAAGGAATCTTAGGTATGGTAAACTGTATAATATCTATCCTTATCTTGCAGGTTCACAAGCACAAGCCAACCCAGTTGAATACATCATCATATAATAAGAGCTTCCCGACCATAAGACTGAATAGATAGAATTTACTAATAGCCTTGATAACAATTAAGACGCGTAATCCGCTTCTTATTAACACATGCGGGTTTAACTATTCTATCCTTCCATAAAGCCTATGCAAAAGGAAAATACCTAAGATGACTAATAGACAGCTCTTAAGGCAACTGGAAGACTACATATTCCTATGCATGAAAGACTCAGGACTAGAAAGAACTTGCTATCTATCCAAAGCTTGAAAACTAGCTTTCTTCGGCTAACGGCTTAAACCCACTGTTCCGACTATGCAACCTATGTCATACCAACTCCTGGGATTGCGACTAATTTCCTTAAGCCCACCCCGAGAGCTCGATGGTAGAGCGTTCAGTATTCTCACTTATAGGTCGTAGGTTAAAACCCTACACGGGGTTTCTGATTTCTATGAGAAGGAATCTTATGAAAGAATCATCATTCTGTGTCCCTCGCGTTGTCCAGTGAGCCTATTTTACATGTGAGTTTTGGAGCTTGGGGGTGGGTTCCTCTAGGTCTTTGACTCATCAGTTCTGGATACATTCTCTTCCTGAAGGTTTAAAAGTCCTCGTTTGTCTTAGTTTTCTCGTCTATTGTTGGTTCAGTTGGTTCTTCTTTGTCTTCCGTCCGTATCTCTATAGTGTGCATCCTTTCATTTGTATCAGTATTCCAATCAGCATCAAACTGAGATTTCATCTCTTTGTATCTTTCGGCTATCTCTCCTTCTTTTTGAGAGAATTTTTCATTGAGAAGGTTCTTTTGAGTCTGCAGTTGTATAACATCATTCCTTTGTTATTTGATTATTTGTTTTCCTATGTGATCTGGGCAAGACAAGTGTTTGACATCAATTGGATCATTATCCACCCAAACATCTTTGTGATATTACCTCTATCCTCTTTGCCCCCTGCTTAATCCAAGCTTAACCAGTGTGTCCTTCTTAATGATGTTAAGAGTGTGCCAATTAATCCGGAAGTTGGCTTCCACCGGTACCAAATCTGTACGAGATGGGTCTGCGTACTGTGACTCAAACCATTCTGGATAGACCTGGTTTTTTGCTGGTTCCTTGTACTTTAGTACATTGGTACCATATATTTCGATGTACAAATAAGATTTCGGTGCTAAAAAGTATCCTTTCATGACTCTGTCTTCTAGCTTAAACTTTCCTAAGACACAAGAAAGAATCACTTCTTCAGGTAGTGGGTGACCAAGCACAACAGAGTCTGTGTCTGTGTAGTAGCAATCCTCCCTTGAGATATATGGGTATATATAAATCCTTGCACTAGTTGTGATCGCAGCAGCCAGTTGGACAGCTGAGTGTTTCGATGGGTTCTAATAATCAAAGCATGTCCCTGTATTGCTATGGTAGGCTAGGATGTAGTTTTTCTCACTAAGCATATCACTGAATATCAGCTCACTATGTTTGTTATCTCTCAAATAAAATCCCCCCACTCAATCTAAAAGACATCACATATATGCCGCTAATCCAAGTCCTACAAAGGAATCGCTTTCTTTGCCGCTAATGAGTCTGATCCATCTCCTATCCTTCTTGGATAAGCTGTGGGACTAATGGCTTGCCTAGCTTGCCCTTTCTCTTGTTCGGATACAGCTACTGCCGATTGAGAGGCATCAGACCTAGTTGAATGTTCTTACCGGACGGTAGAGGTTTCCGAGACTGCTTTAGATCTTGGAGTTTCATTTTCATGGCTTGCTCCCCTCGGTAGCCACACAGTAGCAATCGTAGATCGCAAACGTTTGGTTTAGTCTTTGGCCCAATTCAGCATTAATCGGATTTTAAGCGTATTGTTGTAACAAGGCAAGGAATTCTTCAAAGAGTTGGTGTGCTCTTTATGGATTTTAAGGAGAAGTGGGTCTATCTTCTGAGGGTCGCTATTGTCTAAGTATGTTATTTCCCATCTGGGTGGGGGGAATCCGAAAAGACAATGGCCAATTCAGGTTAACAAAGGAATTCGTAAGCCCGCAGCAAACTTACTTCCATCAATGACTGTCTTCTTGTACTGATGTTTTTCAGTAGGTTAGTGATTTGTTTTTTATATCCTTGTCTCTAGTCATAATGGCTAATGGACAAGAGATGGTCAGCAGATCCGCCTCAGTAAGAATGTTCCGGAGTCTCACCCTAAGATGAGATTGACCCTTCTTCCACTTGATGTGGATTACCGAGAAATCCAGCGAATTTGCGGAAAAATTGGCTATTGAGTACTCACACGTAGCAGCAAGGTAGGTTGTCGTAGCTCTACCCCTGAGTCATGTCCTAAGGGAACAATATATTGACCTATTCATAGCCTTTTGTTAGTCGATGAAGCTACCGGAAAGGGTTCCCTAAAATTGTTTCTATTAAACCAACATATTTCCCCGGAACCGAAGTAACTTGCTACGTAGGTCCCCATCTGTTGAGTCAGAAAAAGGAACCTCGAGCTAGAACACATCTCTGGGGAACGACATGAATCAAAGGGATGAAGCGAGAAAAGAAAGTCAAGGATAGGTTAGAATATGTTTGACAAAAAGGCTATAAAAAACGCTCAACTAAAAGGGTCGATGGAATGGAGCTCGAACGAAGTGAGAGGAACTAAAAGTCTCGATTGAAAGGAGAGGAAGGGGGCAAAAGCTCACTTTGGAGGGAATTCCCCTCTTGAAGTTGGAGCTACTCGGTCAGCGAATTGCAGTGGAGCTTTTGGAACTGGTTTTTCACAAAGCCTTATTTTTGGCAGGCAACTTGCTTCTATGACTCATGTATGAACATCAAAACTCACGCGAATTGACATGGATGATGCTTGGGTTATTAACTCGGGAGCATCAGCCCATATGACTGGTAAGAAGTCTTTCTTCTCTTGTCTTGACACTTTTTTTCTAAATCATCTGTTCTTCTTGCTGATGGTAGATCGTGTGATATAGGTTGTAGTTGTTCTGTAAATCCAACTCCATCCCTTAGTCTATCTTCAATGATTTATATTAAAAATAGATCCTGTTTTGAATCTCTTGTCTGTTAGTAAACTCAATAAAGCATTCAACTCTTCAGTAAGATTCTACCCATCCTCTTGTTTCTTTAAGGTAGGTGTGCTTAACACGGGTAGGTTTGTCAATCAAATCTTGACGAAAGAGCTTGCATGTAAAGAAAAGCAAAAATTATCCTTTCTCACTTTGTTCGAGCAACTACGTACCTTCGAGTTACTTCTCTTCAGTTAGCTATAAAGTCCCATTGGTATAGCTTGCATGAAAAGAGAAAAAAAAAAGAAGAACGCACGTCTTCAAAGCGACAACAGGCTTTAGATTCACCAGGAGTTTCAGTTAACTTCTCCATTTGATTTAAAGAAAGTATGCTCCTGGCTTACCACCCGAAGAAGGGAATTCCATGGATAGGCAATCGTCACTACTTTCAAACCTCGAGTTGGCTTTTTAGGTTAGTATGATTGAATGTCAGATTGATTGAATTGTCTACTTGCACCGGACACCATATCCTGCTCTTTGAAGCTCTCATCCCATGGGGTAAGAGGAAGATGGTCTTGCCTTTTGAACCGAGTTCTTTTCCGAAGAATAGCGAATTGATAGCTTCTATAAGGATGAAGAGGTTTTGTCTGCTCTTATTCAATTGAATGCAGTGCATTTCTTCTTTTAGTCGAAGTGAACAAACTTCAGTGATCCAATCAGCCTGAATCGGACAGAAGAAACTATAACTCGACGGATGGGATCTAATCTTTCTCGAAAGCTTGCAAAAAGTTATTCCCTCGACAGAGCTTGCAAGTCCAAGATCTGGTTTTCTCTTTCTCTATCGGCGACTACTGTACTAGCTTTACTTCCTTTTCTCACATCAAAGCTTGACTTCCAGCTGCGGGAAATCAAACTCATTGGATTGGCAACTGGATTTTCATCAGATTGTTGTGGGTTCCATTAGAAGCATTTTTGGCAATAAAGCCATTCAGTCATTAGGGTTTGGCATTGAATAAGATGTTCGCATTGCAGCGAATCTGCTGTTAGTTAGAAAGAATAGGTTGGAACTCTTGTTGCATGGTACAGCGTTATGGTCAGAGAATAAGCGTATGAAGAAGAGTTTATAGGAACTTTCCAAAGGTAAGTAGGTTCTCGAACGGTCGATGGAATTGGATTTGGGGAGTTCAACTTGAAAAGAAGGAAGGAGAGATCAAATGATAATGAAAGGGCCGAGCTACGGGCGAACACAACCAATACTCTATAACAAAACTAGGAAAATGGCAATATGTAAGTAAAACAAAAAAAAAGAAGCACTTGAATTGATGCGGACGTAGTCCCCTCGTCGTGAAAGAAGTAATGAATGAAAGGAAAGCCCCCGGTCAAATAACACGTTTGTTGTTGCCTATATAGCTTTCTACAGCAGAGATCTAGCAACGTATTAATTATCAATTTTATAATTAAATATAGGTAAAAATCATTGGTATTGGATATATCGTTAGGTTATGTCGAGTCAAATCTGCTCCGTTTTTTTTCCATTGCAGAAAAGAGATCCCTTCCCTCCCGCTTTGCTTTAAAAACTTATCAATATAAAGTCTTTGGGGCTGCAGGTACTATGGATCCTCTGTCTCCCAATCGGGTTGCCTTCCCAGGTCTCACCGGTGTTGCCTGTAGGTCGTGATGTGCCTCGAGATGGCCATCTCCTGTCCCCCCCTGCCAGGGGGGAATCCGCTCCCGGATTATCACTCTGATACATCTGGCCCGTCCTCTAGACACCTTTTGAAGGCAGGGAACGTTACAATGTAAACGCTTCCCTTTACTCCATAGGCCTTTTCATCAGTTGCAGGGCTTGGTAGCCCGAAATTTACTTGGCTTCGCCAAAAGGCCTCATCTCTAGACTCCCGGCTCACGAGGCGTCCCTCTCGCAGTAGGATTCCAGATCTTTCCTCACTCTTGTTACATGCTATATTTTCCCTCTTTATTCCAAAGTAAAGGGTGAGTCCCATGCGTTAGTTTGTGGATCGCGGTCTCACGCACTAATCCCTACAAGTGCCCGTAGTAGGCCGGCCGCCCTACCTAAACCAATCATCATATCGGTCCCTAGGCCTCATTGCTGGAAAGGCTCGGATTCAAAACCGTACGTGGAGCTTCTGCCTCATACGGCTCCTCTAGAGATGGAGGTAGGCCAAGCCCTGGCTTGTGCGGTTAAGGTTGTTGTACACGACCTCATAAAAAAGAATGAAAAAATTGGATTATGGAACTATAGGATATTCTTTTCATTCTTTTTCAGCATAGTCTCTGGGACCCCTTTAGATCATAATAAAAAGTAAAGTAAGAGAGTCCGTGCTAGAGCGCCCATTAGCTTAAAAATCCGCTATAATAGGGAATTCCACCCTGTTCCAATAGTTTACAATTTCCTGCATGCGGTGTGTGTTGAGCAGGAAGTAGCAACCAATCTTCTTGATTCTTGTCGACCCTTGCAGATTCCAATTCTTTTTTGAAATCGGCGACTTTGTTTTCGCGATCAGATTCCCATTGGGATTCTAGTAGACCCTCGATATGAAATTGTCTTGCCGCTGATACTGGATGAGATCTTTCTTCTTGTTATTCCGCATAAGGATTGAGTGGTAAGGCTGGTTGCTGAGGATTTTTTTGATCCAATTCTAAAAATTATGGGCCGCCCCTCCGCTTTTCAGTGGAGTGACTTTGTACCTCCAATTCGCTCCCGATGCCAATAGGCATTACCTCAATGCTGGAACTGGAAATCTCACAGTCTATAAACATCATTTCCGTGGCTTCATTTTTTCTGAAAGGAATGGAAAGAATATAACCTACTATCCACGACATATCTCATAAAGAAGAACCTACATAACATAAAAAATGATAGTTGTTTCAGAGCTCTTTTTATAGGCTTATACCCAAAAAAAGTATGAAACGCACAAGATATAATGGGACCGTTTGGATGAAGCCAATTAAAATGAAGCAGAAGAAAAATAGCTTAAGAGAAGACTTATTGATCTCCTTTTCTTTTGTTCGAAGTCAATGAATTCCTCTTTCTCTTATGCTATTTTAGTTGGAAATGCTTCAAGAGCGTATTGAGACTTCTTAAGTTGAGGAGGTTTTCAGTTTCGCCTTGGGTTTTTCTTCTTATGTAGTTGAAGATACAACTTGTACTTTTGAATGTATGAATTCTGCAGAAAAGCTAGTATCTCGTTAGCATTGCAACAAGACGAATAGAGAGAGAGATACTGGTGTCTCACTACATAAACTATGGAGTCTTGAGTTAAAAGTTTTGAGTGAACCCCCGAAACTCGTCCTTTTAATACCCATAGATGCGCCTTCTCGGGCCCTTTATTTTTGGGCAATGTCAAAGAAATGGATGCTTCCCGCTTGAAGGCAAGTGAAGATGTGGCATCGGAGTCCTCCTTCCTATTAGAAATAGCAGGAGATCCATGCACAAGAATAGAAGATTCTTTCTTTTCTGTTTTCTGCGTGTCTACTATTGATTCAATTCATCTGCAGAGGGAATTCGATAGCAATCCCTTCTGTTAAAAGACTATTGCTCCTCTTAGTTCCGGCGTTAGAAGGATATGAAAGGAAGAAAGTAGTCATCTTCGTGTGCATCTGATTTGTTTCACAAGAGAAGAACCTAGGGCATTGGGACTGCTCCTAAGTCCATTTGCTTCTTGAAAAGAACAGATATGCCGCTAATCCAAGTCCAACAAAGGAATCGCTTTCTTTGCCGCTGAAGAGTCTGATCCATCTCCTATCCTTCTTGGGAAAGCCGTGGGACTAATGGCTAGCCTAGCTTTCCCTTTCTCTTGTTCGCATACAGCTACTCGGATTGAGAGGCATCGGACCTAGTTGAATGTTCTTACCCGCCGGTAGAGGTTTCAGAGACTGCTTTAGATCTTGGAGTTTCATTTTCATGGCTTGCTCCCCTCGGTAGCCACACAGTAGCAATCATAGGGCGCAAATGTTTGGTTTTGTCTTCGGCCCTATTCAGCATTAATCGGATATATTAAGCGTATTGTTGTAACAAGGCAAGGAATTCTTCATATAGTTGGCTTGCTCTTTAAGAATTTTAAGGAGAAGTGGGTCTGTCTTCTAAGGGTCGCTATAGTCTAAGTAAGTTATTTCCCACCTGGGTGGGGGGAATCCAGAAACACAATGGCCGATTCAGGCTAACAAAGGAATTCGTAAGCCCGAAGCAACCGAAGCAATATTGGCCTCCTATCTTGTAAGGAAAGGCCCGCTACCTAACTTACTTCCATCACTGACTGTCGTCTTATATGATGGTTTTTAGTAGGTTTATGATTGGTTTTTTATATCCGTTTCTCCAGTCATCATGGCTACTAGACAAGAGATGGTCGGCAGGTACGCCTAAGTAAGAATGTTCCGGAGTCTCACCCTAACATGAGATTGATCCTTCTTCCACTTGATGTGGATTACCGAGAAATCCAGCAAATTTGCGGAAAAATCAGCTATTGAGCAGGCACTCGTAGAAGCAAGATAGGTTTTCGTAGCTCTACCCCTGAGTCATGTCCTAAGTGAACGATATACTGACCTATTCATAGCCTTTTGGTAGTCGATGAAGCTACCGGAAAGGGTTTCCCTAGAATTTATTCTGTTAAACCAACATATTTCCCCGGAACCGAAGTAGCTTGCTACATAGGTCCCCATCTATGAGTCAGAAATAGGAACCTCGAGCGGGAACACATCTCTGGGGAACGACATGGATCCAAGGGATGAAGCGAGCAAAGAAAGTCAAGGATAGGTTAGAATATGCTTAGGCTATAAAATGCGCTCGACTGAAAGGGTCGATGGAATGGAGCTCGAACGAAGTTAGAGGAACAAAAAGTATCGACTGGAAGGAGAGGAAGGGGGAAAAATCCCACTTTGGAGCAAATTCCCCTCTTGAAGTTGGAGCTACTCGGTCAGCGAATTGTAACTGGAGCTTTTGGAACTTGTTATTCACAAAGCCATATATTAGGAAGGCAGATTGCTTCTATGGCTCATGTATGATTAACAAAACTCACGCAAATTGACTTGGATGATCCCTTGGGGTATCAAACTCGTGATAGAAGGATAACTTACCTTTTGCTAAATGGAATCAATAGAATTTTTTGGTGACCGGATACCACCCCTTTTTAAGAGGGATTTCCAATAGATGTATAAACTCCCAAGGTAAGACTTCTCACTACGTGAGTTCCTCTTATCCTTTTTACAATGCTTTGGGGACTGTGCACAACAAGCTGGAGCTCCACTTGAATCCCTAGCGCATACTAAAGTAGAGTAAAAGGACGACATGCGCATCAGAGCAATAGAATGGATTTCACATCGATACCAATAAAGTCCTTGTCTTTCTCTATATCGGTAGTAGCATCAGCCTCATTTCCTGGCAAGGCTTGATAGCGGTATAAATATTTCCCTGTAGGTGGTTCGCGTACTGTGCTATTACAATGCTTTGGGGAACATCATGTCGAAGGAACAAATAGGAAGAAGGATCAGTTGATTTGGGTCAGTTCCTGGATATGCGTACTCAATCATCTTCTTTCTCCACTAATTCATTCTCTTGATCTTATCAGAAGCCGAAAAAGGCAGCTGTATTGATGAGGGTGTATGTGATACCTATCGAAATAAAATAGCACACCCTAGGAAGAGGGCCCTTTAGGCGAATAGCTTCTAGGAATAGCGCTCCTTAGTCAATTCAGTAAAAGCATCGGTCATATCGTTTTCTGCGTCCCATGGTTCCCAAAAACCAAAGGGGGCTCTTCAGTGGCTTATTTCCTTCACGGTGATTGAAAAACAAACGTTGGGGAGATCCGAGCTACCACTTTCTTTTCAGTGCATCAACCTGCTTCTACTAGGGCTCTTCCGTCATTTGTCAATCAAGGTGGGCTCGTTCTTGGATTAGCAACGAGATTATTCCACTTTCTTTTATGGTGTGGTGTAACCATAATGTTATGATTTATTTCCATAAAGTTTCATATAGATAATAGGATAAGCTAGATTCTTCCTTTTGGGGAAAGGAGAGACGTGAGCAGCAAGGAACAAAAAAGATCGGACAACAGAGAACGATGGACATTGATGCAATTAAGTCGGTTGGCGTGCCCTAGGCTAACTAACTTTCTTTGAAAGACTGATACTGCTAACATCGCTCTTTTACCCAAAGAGAGAAATGAGATTAAATCCTTTTTTCAAAGTAAAGGTAGAAAGTCCAAAAAGGATATACATTGTCTAAGTGAAATGAGAACTCAGCTCTAGTTAGTTCTGTGAGTCGTAAAAATTCCTCTCAATGTCGTGGGAGAGGTAGGTGCACCTTTTTTGGATGAGATAGTCAGACGATGCAACGATATTATTGATAAGCCATGGGTGGTCTCTAATAATACAAATCCGCATATGTACTTTTCGGAGGGCGTTCCAACAGGAAGAAGAATTTCTTAGTACTGATGCCCTTGCTGCTGACTTTATCAGTCTTTCAATGGATAAGTATAATGATTCAATACAAAAGTAACATCAACAAGCACCTAATGATGTAGCTACATTTGCTCAAACAAGTAATCTTGCCTGTTTAGTTTCCACTAATCCTTCCCCTTGGGTCATCGACTCGGCAGCATCAGCCCATATGACTGGTAAGAAGTCTTTGTTCTCTTCTCTTGACACTTCTCTTCTAAATTATCTGTTCTTCTTGCTAATGGTAGATCTTGTGATATAATTGGTAGTTTTTCTGTAAATCCAACTCCATCCCTAAGTCTATTTCAGTGCTTTATATTAAAATAGATCCTTTTTTGAATCTCTTGTCTGTTAGTAAACTCACTAAAGCACTCAACTCTTCAGTAAGATTCTACCCATCCTCTTGTTTCTTTAAGGACCTCAACACAAGGAAGACGATTGGTGGAGGTCATGAGAAAGATGGGCTTTACTACCTTGACATCAAATAGCAGACTGGTGGTCTTGCTTTCCAAGCATTCATTCCTCCTCTTTTCCCGTTTTCAATGGAAGCTCCCCCGCTTGGTATAGAAACTCATTAGTGGAATTGTGGGACCGTTATAAGAAAAGGCAAGTTCAAATAAGCTTCCTTAGTCTCAAATAGGACGCAAGCGAAGGACTTCAACTTAAGGAGACAAACCAAAAACTCTTGGATTAGATCGACCACCTCTACCAACTCCTCTAGTTTCCTCCCAGCAGAAAACCAGTGGATCTTACGCGGCGGAGAGAACTCTTCTATCGTCTTGAAATTCCTCTGGCAGCGTAGCTATAATTTGTCAAAACAATAATAATTACAGGCCACAACAATTCGTTCGTATAATTTAAAATTAGTACAATCCAAAAATAAATTTATAGCAATAACATGTTTAGATTTCTAATCTAAAAGAAAATAAATATCAAAAATAAATTTAAATATAAAAACCTAATAATTATAAATAAATAAAATGAAATAATTGTTATGTTTGTAGTCCAAAAGAAACCTAAATAATGATATGTTTGATTTGAACTTCGAAGTTAGAAATTTGGGAAGAGTAGGATAGAGTTAGGTATTTTTTTGGCATAACAGAGCAGCCGCAACAAAGATAAGAAATATGAAAACAAGATAAATTGGGTTTCTTTCAAATTGCATCTCGAATTAGGGTTTATGTTTTTCATTTAGTGTTATTAATAGCAATAATAAGTTTATAATCAGAAATTCTAACTAGTTTAGTGGCATAATGCACATGAATTTGACCAGAAGGTCACATGTTCGACTCCTTATGTCACATTTCCTCAAAGTTAAAATTTATTTCTTTAGTAATTATACATCTATATTTATACTTCGGGCCGGGTCAGGCTCGGGTATTTATATAAAATCCCAAACCTGCCCATAATAATTCGGGCTTTTCACCGGGCTAGGGCTCGGGCTCAGGCCGGGCTTATACTAAAAAAAGATGTCCAAGCCCGGCCCGAAGAGGATGGGCCTGGACGGGCCAGGCGGGTACCCAGGCCCATGAACGGGTCTAGTCCAGGGTTAGGTTAAGTCCATTTACAGATTTGTCCAGTTAGAGTTTGGTTAGAGGTTGAAGAAGTGTTTAAATGATCCTTTTAATTTTTGGATTTTGACTTGCTAGCTAATTAAAAAGGTGCTAAAAGTCATTTTGATGCCTAAAAGTGTCAAAAAAGGCTACTAAAGTCCTATCAGTTTTATTATGGTCAGTTCCAGTTCGTAAAACTTGCGAATTGGCCCATAAACTCTAAGACATTACAATTAGTCCAATATTTGGACGTAGATTACAATCTCTTTAGATTTTTATGGGCTATTTACGCCTAATTGTGTTTTAATCCTCAAAGTTTGCAGCTGTGCACAGATTACGCCTGCTTAGATTCCAGCAAGCAAATCAATAGCTCGTAACCTTGACAAATTTCTCTGTAAATCAACATTGGACGCTTCAGTCCCTTATAACTTTTTGCCTGTCCGAAAAATAGGTATCTATAGTTTTCCCCCTCTTTAATGAGAATTGACGAAGTAGGTCAATTTTTGTTAAAGAAGAGACATGATGTTAGACAAGCGACAACGATACTGCCCACCATCGAAGGTACTCGCTCGCTCGGTGGTATGGTAATGCCCTAGCCTGAGCATTAGCCGTCGTGGTGCATGACTCTGACTTCATGCCCCCTGGTTCTAGTCTACTCCACATCTGGCCGGGAGTAGTCTTCTCAACTGCCATTGAGCCTGGGCTGCCTGAGTGCGTGCCCTGTGGAATAGAGCTATAAACTCTCAGCCGTCTTGAGAGTGATCCGATGGCTCGGACCCCGGTAATTATCATGTCCAGACCTTCTTAGGTTTGTAGAAGGGACATTATCCCCTTGGCCATCCCAATGGCCACCCTATTGAATAGGTGCCTGGGTTCCGTTAATTATTCCATAATTAACGGATGATGGTGTCTCTCTACCAGGTTTTGGTGTCTTTCTACCATTTTCGGTGTTTTTCTACCGATCTACAGTGTCTTTCTACCATATGCTGGTATCTTTCTACAAGGCTTTATCGTCTTTTTGCCATTTATGGTGCTTTTATACCATGTTTCAGTGTCTCTCTACCGTATTTCGACATCTTTATGCAATCCTTGGTGTTTTTATACCATATTTCGGTGTCTCGCTACCGTATTTTGTTGTCTTTATGCCATCCGTGATATTTTTATACGACATTTCGGTGTGCCTCTACCGTATTTCAGCGTCTTTATGCCATCTGTGGAGCCTGACTCTGTTGGTTTTTTGAATCTCTTCTTATAGGTAAATTTATGATCCTCTGGGTTTATTCCTGTCTTCTAGGGTTTACCTCGAAAGCTTTGAGGCTTATTCTGATCCTCTAAGGTTTGTTTTTAAGGCTCTAGGGATTATTCTTATCTTTTAGGGCTTTGTTTGAAGGCTCTAAGGCTTGTTCTGATCCTCTAGTGCTTGTCTCAAAGGCTCTGAGGCTTATTCTGATGCTCTAAGGCTTGTCTTGAAGGCTCTAGTGAAACATTTGGATTTGTTTCATGACGTTTGCAAAGGTTTGGCTCAAATTTCTAAAAAGGTAAAACGTTTGGATTAAATTGTGAAAAAGGTGAAACGTTTGGATTTGTTTCGAATGTTCGGTGGGGGGGTTTTTGCCTTGTTATAAAAAAGGGAGTTAGGTAAAGCGTACTCCCTCCTTGGACGAGCACGAGGTTTAGTCAAGTGGAACCGGGTTGCGCTGCTTGATGCTCCGATAAAAAACAAATCAGTGGGGCCATGCTAGTACGACTGAATATGCGTTAGAAAGGTCAATCCCTTCCCTACGACACCAAAAAAACCGGGCCGAACTTCTACCCGCCCGCTTCCATAGATCAATATCGTGGCAACGTAGACCTAAGTGGTATCATATTGGATCCTTGGGAACCATACCAAGTACGGCTGGCCTAATTCTTATTGAACTAAAATGTCGTGTCGTCTAGCAGAGCCTAGAAGAAGGTTACTCGCACGGACAGCTGACTCCTTTTCAATAGAAAGGAATAGCCAAACAAAGCCTGCAATCTGGTCAATGTCAGAGATCTTATCGGCCAGAAAACTTGAGACGGACGACCACACCACGGTCCCGACCTTACCAGCACTAGAGGTGTAATAATCAATGAACCCCCGAAACCTACTTTCTTTTCTAAAAAAATCGACCAAGCCTAACCGGTCACGACATGTTGTTGATATTGATTGAGTTTGAGGGACTTTCGCTGACTGAATTCATCCATAAAGCAACACCCCCGTAATCTTCGTAACCAAAGAGTCACGACAACATCCAAAGGTTACTTTTTTCTTCTTAAGTAAGGGTCGGCAAAGAGGAGAACGTAGAAATGCCAACCCCTACATAAGCCACTTGTGGCTGAGAGAAAGCGAGTAGCACCTTGAATAGGTTGGGCGGAGCTTGAAGAAGGTAGCCCCTCTTAGAGAAAGCCATTGCCCGCTAGCCTAGCTAGCTAGCGCTGGCTATTATGTTATTTGTAGCGCGCCTTCCAATCTTCTCTCACTTCGGAAATATTTTTCAGTATTTTCTTATGATGACCTGGTCGACGGAGTACGAAACATCGGTGTAAAAGATTGATTGGGATCTGTGAGGTTGGTTATAGTAAGGCCTGGACCGGAGTACCATGGAAAATACACCTCAATATCTTGTTCTTAAAAGGTGGACACCGTCGGCCGGAAACAGCTGTATTGCATAAGGCTCCGGCTTGGATAATCTTTCCTGGACTCCCGTTCGAATAAAGGCTACCAGATATTCTTTTTCTTTGTCAGTGGCGGTCAACCAAGGCTATCCATTCTAGCCAGTCTCCTTTGGTCATTAAGGCTTGAGGCTCTCAAGTCGGGAAATCCTTTTCTTTCGAATAGGTCTTTCTTTACTAGAGGTTAATATGATTAGTCTATCTACCCTAGTTACCCTTATGATGAAGATGAAGATTACATACTTATAAAACTTTTATAATCCTCTTTTTTCTATGATAGATTTTGTATAGGGCATTATAGGACTATAACAATAACCTGTTCAAAAAGATAAAGCTATAAATAATGATTAGTTCGAGCTAAATTGAGTTTTAGTACGAATACTACAAGTATTGCTAAGTCAAAGAATGTTTTTCCTGTGCGCAAGTCCGCTTAAGAATTCAACTAAAAAGATAGCATATGTAAAGTAGTTTTAGCTCCAGGCCAATTTCAAAGCAATTGTCAAGCTAGCTAGGAAAGCCAGCATCCGTAACGTAACTGTAACTCTTAAGAAAGCAAGCTACCTAGCGACTTTATGAAGACAAGGGCAAGCTTGAAGCTTGGGGAATCTCTTATATATGCATTCTTCCCTCTCTTACTAGTAGTGTAAGAGATGTTTTTCGGAAAGGAAGAAAATCACTTGAGGGAAGCGAAAGGAACTCCCATTGTTCCAAACGAACTAACCTTCCTGGAGTCTTATCTTATCAGGTATGCAAATAATACCAGTAATAACAAAGGAGAACGCTCTAAGCTCTATTGGGTTATTCTTATGCTTTTCCAAGCGTGCCTGTTCTGTTGGAGCAGTAGTTGGTTGCTGTTTGAAAGGGAAACCATGCCATTCATTGGAAAAGGACTCTTCTGTTAAAATCCTAAAGGGAAAGGTATCTAGTGCCTTACAGTAAGGCATATAATGTATCTCTTACTCTCTTTTAGAGTTCCTGTGTAAAAAGCCTATCCAATTGAAGTCCCTATTTCTTTCCTTGGATGTGGCATTTGAGTCTACTCGATGCCCGGAGAGTGCCCTTTTTCTTCATTCTCCCTTAACCGCGGGTTTAGGAAGTGGGGCAGTCTAATGACACCTAGTTCCCTGTCCCAGTACTATACCTGGTATAAGTAGTTTATCTACAGCAGAGAGACTTTTCTGAGATTAGGAAATCGGTACTTTCAAAACTCAAGTAAGCAAGGGAGTTGCCTAATTCCTCTCAGCCTTACTTCTCTTTCATGTATCAATGATAGTAAGTAGCTCACCAGTCAAGTGAGAAGAAAGGGAGGAGTTAAACTAAGTCTCAGTCAAGTAATTAGGCAATGGAGTGAGGGGACTCGAAGAAAAATAAGAAAAGGAATGAGAGATGGGGAAGTAAAGGGGAGGAAAGCGAAGTCTTACTATACTAATAGTTGAGTAAGGACTGAGAAACTTCAAGTTCCCGCCTACGCTTCGCCCGTTACCCAATTCTCTTTAACCGGGGTGGGAAGGTAGTGTATAACTCACTCGTGCTCGCAAAGATCAAATGGAAACTCAAGAATTCCTTTTAGGGTCCGTTTACCAATCGCTCTATTTTCTCTTTCCTGCCTACAGCTCACGACGTACTTTCCTTTCTTTGATCTACTATGTATTGTTATATTTTACTGAAGTTTCTACTTCTTATTCCTACTTACTATCTGTTGAGCTACTTATGTACTCTCTTTCCTTTACTATTTGAGTTCTATTTTTACTTTCTCCTTCAGCTGCCTTATAGTGCTTCCCTTTCACATTCAATCTCCTTGTAGGAGCCTGAACCTCTTTCCCCTGAAAATATATAATCTTTGCAGCGCATATTTTCAGTAGCAGATGAAGCGGAAATCTTCCTTGCTTCGTTGTCAGCTAACAAAGAAAGAGTTCCATTGCCCTCCCTGCGATTGGTCGCTGTGCCAACTCATATGCCTTTCCTTTTGGGTTCTAGTTAAGGAGGCTTTTGCCCTTACTGCTGTTACAACTCCTTCTCCGATTTAAGAGTTCTGTTGATTTTGTTGTAGTAAAAAGTTTAGGATAGTTAGGACAACCATTGAGTTCTGCTTTTTGAGTTAGGGTGTAACATTGGGGGGGGATTGGATTCTTAATCCCCCTAAGACCTTGTTGTTATTCTATCCTCTTTCCTTTTTTTAGGACTTCTTAGAGTAGTGGAAGTTTTTGTATGCACTTTCTCTATCTAATGAAAAGATTAAGCTAGTACGGACTGTTCTTATAGGGGCGTTCGGGTCTTGTCTTTGCTCATTTGTCACAGTTACAAGTATTCCCCCATATACTTCCAAGTTCAGGAATAACATATTAAGTAACAAGTTGAACGTCTGAGTTGAGATCAAAAATGTTGGGTTGGATTGGAGAAATCTCTGGAAGATCTGAAAAAACCATATTTTCTTATTTATATAACCTTCATTTGTCGAGAATCTTTACAATCTTGCTCCCTGTCATAAAACATATTGACTGATCTAGCTCGAGGAGCTCTCGGTTAAGTTGCTCTATTTCTCTGTCCAAATTGGTCAGAATCTGCTATATATTTTAATTTTCTTCTTCTACCCACTTGTAAACAATATTATCAGATTCAACTAAATTTGGGACGAATTTGAATTCCAGCTCCGCCAAAAGGATTCAATGAAAAGAGTTAAACTATCGCGAGAGTATGGCTCTGGAAATTTACCTTATGACTGGGAAGCTAACCACTAGGGAGCTCTCTAAGATCTATTCTTTTTTATCAGTATCGAACTTCTTTGTTGCAATGAAAAGAGTTAAACTTCCTCACTCGACCAGTAAACATACGGGGGCTAAAGCTATATGGAATGCTAAACCTGTAAGATGAATGGAATCCTACACTCGTGATACAATGCCAATTGAAGTAATGATAGGCTAATTCCAGGGGGTTTACTTTACCAATGCAACTCTATAGGCCTAGCTTACTAATCTAACAGAATTCCCGAGGGCTGGCCGAAAGACAGCATTAGGAATGGGAAATTCTACCTCAAGGTCGTAGCATCACTCCTTACTCCTTAACAACCTTAGCATAATTCCTTAACAACAAGAAGGAAAGATTATTGACGGAAAATAATAATTTTGAGTTAGTATTATTTATATGAATATAAATAATACGAAAGTAATCGAGTTAAAAGAATAATTTAACCATTTGGTTAAATTAGAAAGTTAAAGAAATGAAGGACCAAAATGGACAATTAGCCAAGATATATAATAACCTTCCTTAAGAGAAAGGGAATGAAATGATGCGCAGAGGAATTGGGAAGGTAACAGAAGCTTTCGACGATCGATTACGATCCGTCGCCGTTTCGCCGTTTCTCGTCCAAATCGCGAGTTCTTTATATCGATTCGTTCAGAATTCGATTCTCTATCATCGCTAAGCTTCAAATCGAGGTAAGCTTGACGTTTTTATTATGAGAATTGATAAATAAGGGTTATTTCGTTTTAACGAATTAAACGAATCGTATAAGGTTTATGATTCAATTTCAAACGGCATTTGAAAAGTAAACTCTGATATAATTTTATAAATGAATTGTTTAGAAAGATGCCGTTTAGCCGTTTGAATTTGATACCAATTACCGTGAATGGAATTGGTGATGTTTGTGATCAGAAACAGGGCGGTGCTGGATATGAGATATCGCTCGGTAAGACCCTGGTTTCTAGGAATTGTTTCGCGAATGTTTTCAGAAAAGGAATACGATATTTTTATAATTGAATTATATTATTTAAAGAAAATTTCTGATAATGTATTATATATAATAAAACGTTTTAATCGCAGAAAATTTATATTGATTTTAGGCTTGCTACGGGTTCCGGAGCTACCACTCCCGTTCCCTAGCGCCGGTCGCGGCTTAATAACTTAGGTCGTGACAATTGTGGTATCAGAGCAGTTGGTCCAGTTACCTCTGCTAATATGTGTTGTGTCGGTTAAGTGACCTAGGAACTACTGCAGCAATAGAGTTGAGTTCTGTCTGATCCAAGTGGTTTGCATTGTCGTTTTGTGATAAGTATGATTTATTGGTATGTGAAGTGCCTGTTTGTTTGTTGTGACATACGTATATGAGATACACGCGTATATTTTGTTTTCGATAAGGTATGCATACGTGATATGCATGTTTAGATGGAACCTCGAGGAGATGAAATTCTACGATGAGGCAGTTCATCTTTTGAGTTGTTTAGGCAAAATACTATCGAAATGATCGATTGAAACGCCAGAAGGGAATAGCGAAGAAGTATAAAGTTACAGAAGTTGAAGAACTTTCCAGATACAGAGTTTTAAGGTTTAGAGAGCTTACAAAACTTAAACTTTCTAACTTTCTAAAGTTGTTTTGTTTAAACGATTTTGAAAGCATAATTGTGCCTAGACCCGTGATAGTCATTGATAAATGCCACGACATTGATAGAAATGCATCACTACATACGTTGCTAATGAAAAGAACAATAAATGAATACATGCATTAATAGTACATGCATCATATGCATTATGCTCAGACAAAAAGGTGCACTGTGGCAACTCTTTGGGGATGAGAGACGTCATCACCCTAGTGCACAATTTTGCTAAGATTTAATGTAACTTTGATTTAAATTTTGAAACGAGACGCTTTATTTGAAAGAGTTTTCAAGGAGTTTTGTTTTTAAGTAAGTATACCTAGACCAGAACTCTGTGACGGAAGTGAAATGCTCGCGAGAAAGCTGTGATCAAGGCTATGAAGCGAATGAATACGTATAATTGCGAGAACATAGGAGTTATGCTTTTAGGATATGAACTTAGTTATGAGTTAACAAGCTAGAATATAGCTAAAGATCACAGATGTATTGGAAAGTAACGCGTACCAGATTAGTGGTAAGCTAAGAGGTAAGTATTTCTTTGACAGGACGTCAAAGATATTAAACTACGATATAAGGGAAGAAGTATATAAGAAGAATGAAGTTTATATATGAGAAGTGAATGGTAAGATATATGTGAGTAGCAAAATGTAACTAATTGAACGATGAAGTGGGATGTTCCTATCTTTAAACGAAGTGATTAGAGCATCATGCTACCACACCATAGAAGTAAGAAAGAGGATAGTCGAGCATAGAAATAGACTCACAGTTTACACCTTGAAGATAGAAGGTTACCCTTATGAAAGGATAATGTGAATATGGCGTAATATTAGAAAGTCGTCAGGTTTAATAAGATCGTGACAACTCTTTATTGAACCGTTGGATCAAGTTGTCACTGGAACACGATGTCCCTAAGACGGTGACCTAAGTGTAAACCATTACGATCGACAAACCGAGAACGTGAAGTAAATTTCATAAGAATATCGATAATGGATATATGTCGATAAAGTGACGAGCCAAGTAGACGAGTGACAAGAATATGAAGTACAGAGCATGGAATTGGATCAATTAAGTATAGCTAACATCAAGTCCGCATAGAATGTAGTGATTGGAGAAGCATGATAAGAAAGATCAAGAGATAAACGACAAGAGTTGCAATAAGTGAATTAGGAGTTGGAACTTCCACCACAAAGTTACGATTATAAAGTGGATGAAAAGATTAGGACAAGTATAAGTGTGAATGATGTGCGCGAAGCACGGGATCTTGAGTTTTAAGTTCGACTAATAAAGAGTAGAGTGCATGGTGCGATTGATGTGAAAGATTAATAGTAGTCCCTGAATGGTTAGGATGCAATATATAGCATCGAACGTATTTGACACATAGATGAATCTTCGTGCATCGAGGTAAGTGAAAGGATGTGAAGAAGAGACTCAATAACAAACTTGAGCTACATATATTGGATCAGTCGAAATATGACATGAGAGATGAAAGTAAGATACCTATGAGAAGGTATAAGAACTCGAATAAAGAAGTTAGTTACGGAAATCGATATAGAGAAAAATTTGCTTGCGTACGTTGCAAGAAACTTGATAAGAATGATCGAGGAAAGGAAAAGAGAAAGTCACACGGAAAATTAACCAGAGGATCCACTAGATTGGACTCTATGTAGTCACGGTCACATAACAATAAAAAGAAATAAAGATGACTCGAACATAGGATCGGCTTCACTGACAGTCAAGGTGTCAGTAAAAGTACGATAAGACGCAAGTAATCCAGAACGTACCATGTCGAGGAATTCAGACGAAATAGGCTACGATCACCACTCATGCTCGAGGTCGTGAATATTAAAAGAAGAAGTACATGATGTACAGGATGCAATGAAGAAGAATGCAAGAAATGTAACAAAAGATGATCGAGACACATGATAAGAGCGTGAATACGGAACACAAGAAAGGTACCATAGGGCTATAGCATTACGACTATTGATCCTATTGGTTGATTAGGAACAAGAAGTCAAGGAAGAGACATGAAGGAATATACCTACGTTATAGGTAGAAGAGTGAAGTAACGAGTGAAAATAACAAGACTATAGATAATAAGGAATAAACCTCACACCACGCTATGGAAAAGAGAAATAGTTTGGAAATTAAGAGTCAAACTAAGATACGATATTAGAAAAGAAGAATGGAATAGAATAGTGAATCGTAAAGATGAATGCTAAAAGCATCCTTAAAGGTCGTAAGACAATCAACGTTAAGAAGACGACGAAAGAAAGAAGAACTTAGGTAAAATGAAATGAAAAAGTAAATAAGAAGTTAAGGATAAATATAACCTAAGGGCTAATACTAAGGTCCACATTTAAGTTTCAAAAGATGGACTACCATGAGGCGGATAGTGACATACTCACTAAAAGAAGGAAGGATCAACTAATTAAAAGATTAGTGAGAGATATACGCGATAAGTGACGAAGGTAACAGTGACAACACTGTTAAAGGCAATACATGACGACAAAAGTAGAATGAATCAAGGATCCTCATTGGAAATGAGTAAACAAGGTACATCGAATAAATCGGGAGTAAAACTCCAACGCGGCAACAATTGTTGTCCCTCTAGTACGAAATGTGGTATAAAGAAACATAAGGTGAGACTAACAATAACAATGATCGTAAAGGGGAGTAAAGGATAGGATAACAAAGACAGTTATCAAAGATTATAAAGGATGAAAGATAAAACAGATTGATGTGAAGTAAGAGGAGATAGGAAGCTTCAAAGAATAGTACGTCATGCTTAAGAAAAGGAAATAGACCAATGGATATACAAACAAATGTAGAGGTACACGAGATATTAAGACGCAAAAAGAAGGTTAAGTAAGCCATACAAGAAAAGTGAAGACCTCATAAGGACACGTCCTGAGGATTTACCTCAGGGATAACCATAATAAATAACGTTAGCGAAAGAATCTTCCTACGAGAAATGAAGTAATGAGATAAAAAAGGATAACAGATAGTGGAATAAGCTTTTAGCACGACAACAAATAACAATCAGACGACGGCAACAGAGACTACGTAAGAAGTGAAGCACGAGTTGTTTGAGTGTCTACATCACTCAACAAGGAACGATGATAGGATTAAATATGTTGGACAAAGAGAAAAGGATCGAGAACGAAAATGTAAGTGGGTACGACTAACATCGTTATAGAAAGAAGACTTGGAGATCAAGACCAAGTCGTAACCACGATCAAACAAAGCAAAAGAATCTAAAAGTACGAACTAATGGATCATCTACATCATTCGATTACGAATGAGTAATCTTAAGAGTGGAGATTATCGTTACTAGTAACCAGACATTACTAGAACAAACAAGTATTGAATATCAGTATTAAACTGAAAATTCAATTACAAAGATAAAAGCTCATAGTATTGAATATCAAACAAAGGACAAACACAACAATTGTGTTGTAAAATTTAGAGAAGCAATCAAAGGTAAGAAGTTATAGTACATAAGAAAATGGCTAAAAACACTATGAAAGACGGAGACGATATGAAAGATCGTCAATGACGATTAACATTAATCTGTAAGGAGTATAGAAATGGAGGGATGAATGAAGTTCAAAAGGTTAAGGGTTTAAGTTAAGTCAAGGAGTTATATGAAAATTCGAGGACGAATTTTTATAAGGGGGGAAGAATGTAATACCCCAAAATATTTAAGTATTTAATTGGACCACGTGTCCAGTGTTAAGTCGCTAGAGTGGCGATATCAGAAAGATTTCCGAGAGATTAGGATAAATATTAAATTTTCGCAGGACGGACTCGAAAGGATTATTGCGAAAGATTTAATATTATATTTCAGTTCTAGAGTTGGAATTAGAATTGGAAAAGAAAAATATTAAGAAAGTCGCAAAATAAAGTACAGGGACTAAAATGGTAATTTAACCATATTAAACCCGAAGGGATATTATTTCGCCAAGGTCCGCGAAATGTTTTATAGTATATGTGGTAAAAGTTTTGGGTCAATCGGAGGCCTTTTAAAATTTGGACGCGGATGCGTTTTTGGGCTAAATTGTCACTTTTGAGAAGTTTAAGGGCTAAAGTGTAAATTAGCCAATTAAGTCTCGAGAATAGTAATTAAAAGATTATTGACGGAAAATAATAATTTTGAGTTAGTATTATTTATATGAATATAAATAATACGAAAGTAATCGAGTTAAAAGAATAATTTAACCATTTGGTTAAATTAGAAAGTTAAAGAAATGAAGGACCAAAATGGACAATTAGCCAAGATATATAATAACCTTCCTTAAGAGAAAGGGAATGAAATGATGCGCAGAGGAATTGGGAAGGTAACAGAAGCTTTCGACGATCGATTACGATCCGTCGCCGTTTCGCCGTTTCTCGTCCAAATCGCGAGTTCTTTATATCGATTCGTTCAGAATTCGATTCTCTATCATCGCTAAGCTTCAAATCGAGGTAAGCTTGACGTTTTTATTATGAGAATTGATAAATAAGGGTTATTTCGTTTTAACGAATTAAACGAATCGTAATCGCGTTTCTATTGGCGTTTTTGATGATATTTGAGATGGTTATTAATGGAAATCGTGCTAGAATCGACTTTGGACGTTTAAGCACGTCGGAATTGGCCCGGGGAATGAACCCCGGGGCTGCACATCGGCAGCCGTTTGCTTCACGAACGTGCAGTACACGTTCGTGTAGCATACTGCACGAGCGTGCAGTACACGTTCGTGTAGCAGACTGCACGAACGTGTAGTACACTACACGAACGTGGAGCACACGAACGTGCAGCGTACTGCACGAACGTGCAGTACGCTGCTGCACGAACGTGCAGTCCTTCGTTAGCGGATATTGTTAGTTTTGGCTTCTGAGCCCTGACGCGACGCGGAAACTCGATTTCAGACAATTTCAAATCGCGTAATCAATCGTGATTCGATTGAATATCAAAACGTAAACTAGGACGTTTAAAAGAAAAGTGTGATTAAGAGATTATCAAGGTTAAGAGTCATATTTGAAATACGATTGTGTTAACCTAATTTTATAACTTAGGAGTTTGAATACTAAGCCCATATTTATGGATTAAACGTATAGGTAACTCAATTAAGTAGCTGACGTACCGACAAGCTACCAAGCCATTTAGCTGGAGTGGGCACGTGATTGGACAACGCATGGAGCTTACGCTTGCGGGATTATAATAATGCAGTTTTGGATAGCGGTCACTGTGAGTGGCAAATTTACTTTCGTGTATTATATATATAAAGTTATTTTGCATAGATATACATATACTGTTTATACGCATCGCATGTTATATAAATGACTGAAAGGTTATATGCTTTCTTAATTTCTATATACGAGAACTAGTATGCGATCCGAAGAAACTAGCTACCTATTGGGTGTCAATAGGCTGTGTGATCACCAGTACCGAGCCGGTCTAGTATGTTTGCATATAAGTGATGAATTGATATAACTCAGCTGGGAGCTGATGATGAATATGATATTTACGATTGGGTTATGATTTCGATACGAGAGTGAACTCGGCTACGGTGTAGCCTGGAAGTCCCCGTATCTAGTGGCTGGGCCACCAGCGAGTTGGACTCGCAATTGATATTTACGATTGGGTTGAATGATATATGATTATTCGAGAGATGTGTCGCATGCTAGGATATTAGTTTCGTACGGATCAAATACCTGTTTATATGTTTTATATTATTGTCTTCTTAAGATGCGATGTTATATTTTTATATTAATACCGTTAGTAACTTGCAAGCTCACTCAGTATTTCCCAAAATACTGACTCCCTCACAGTGTTTTATTTCAGGTAATCGGAGTCGGATCAGACAGACCATCTCCTTTGTGTCGGCAGCCTTTTGGCTTACACAAAGTACAAGTTTTATAGAGCTGCAGTAGTCAGTAGGTGTCAGTATAAGGTTTATGATTCAATTTCAAACGGCATTTGAAAAGTAAACTCTGATATAATTTTATAAATGAATTGTTTAGAAAGATGCCGTTTAGCCGTTTGAATTTGATACCAATTACCGTGAATGGAATTGGTGATGTTTGTGATCAGAAACAGGGCGGTGCTGGATATGAGATATCGCTCGGTAAGACCCTGGTTCCTAGGAATTGTTTCGCGAATGTTTTCAGAAAAGGAATACGATATTTTTATAATTGAATTATATTATTTAAAGAAGATTTCTGATAATGTATTATATATAATAAAACGTTTTAATCGCGGAAAATTTATATTGATTTTAGGCTTGCTATGGGTTCCGGAGCTACCACTCGCGTTCCCTAGCGCCGGTCGCGGCTTAATAACTTGGGTCGTGACAATCACAGTCTTAAGTGAACAGATAGAACGAAGGAACCCTAGATGACCGTTGCTATAGTTGTGAGTCCAGTCCGTAAAGATTCGGCAAGTCTCCACCGCTAGGAAGGGAGATCCCTCCCTACATACCCAGGCCATACAGTTAGAGAATCTACGCCCTTATCGATAGTCTATTTGAGAGAGAACCCGGGGACTCATATCCAATTTTCGGCTCAGGATGACCCATCTTTAGGCAGGGCCCTTCGAAGATCAATCGTTGTTAAGTTAGCCACCCAATGACTAGTGCCAAGGAATGAATTCGGTTAGACTACGGGAATCGACGATCTTAGATCCCGGCATCCGTCTTTACTTTATATTTAGATGTCTTCTTTCTTGTTCCAAGATTCACTCTCATTTCAAGGGTGGCACAAGAGTGGGTTGTCAGCGGCGTGAAGGATATGGTAGAATGTTAGACTTTCATATATAGTATAGTCATACAAGGAGAAAGCATTGAAGGGCTGCTTCAGCGGAGTCAAGATAAAAGATTAATGAATAGAGGGGAGAACATTCACAGCATGTCGGTAACTAATCAAAGGATATCTCTAGAGGTATTGAGAGCCATAAATGAGGAATAAAGACTTCCTACCATGAACTATGAAATCGGTCTTGACGGTGATATTAGTCTGGGTCTCTTCTGCTCTATTTTTTAGGAAGAGATCCTATACGATTTTACGGACTATCTATTCTTTTATTTTATCCCTCACTGGAACTAGTATTCTTTCTAAGGGCAGAACTCCCCCTGGTCATTTCGAACCACACAACTAAGCCCAGCTCTACGCTCCTCGACAAAAATGGCTGCTTAAACATTGGCTTTTAAGCAGCTAGCTTCAGGTCGCTTCCACACCATCATACCATCCCTCCAGTCACCTACGCCTTCACTCATAACTTGCTTCTTTCTGCGAGCTGCCTGCCAAGCTAGTAACAAGTAACTAGCTGAATTAATAATAGCTACAACAGACTCCCCTTGCTTCCGCTAAACCAAATTGTTTCCATTAATCCATAACCTCTAATAAATCATCACTGCCAACTCACCATCTTTTGAACTTAGACCCTCTAGCCATCTATGTACCCACCTTTGAATATCCAGACCCGTTGCTCCTCCAACAGTCAGACTCGCCCACTACCAACACTGACCAGCCAGCTTACACTTACTAAATAAGTGAAGCGCGGATTCCTTTAGCTCATTATAGACTTGACGAATCTTATGAATGACCACTCTCTTTTTGGTCAAAGAATCAATCGTAGGTAGAAAACATGACACTAATCTCCACAAAAAGCTCCTTATATGCAACGACACATGAAGAATCCAGACCCTATTCTAGCAGAAGTCGATCGAGCCCCTTCTCCTCTCATCAAGCTCGCCTTGCAAACACCGATACACACTCCGAATAGAAAACTGATTCTTTACCTCTAACACCCATCTTTAATATATCTCAAGCTAATAGGCACAAAATATTCTTGACATCGGCTTCGTTGAAGATATCCCTAATAATTTCTTCATCCCATTTCTTAGAATCAGTTCTAAACAATTGCCACACCTTATTCCCCAATAGCTCCGGCCTAGAATCCTTAGTTATAAAACAAGAATTCCTCACCTTCAACCACAGATCTTTCCAAACGTCTACACTTTAACAATCACCTATACTCCTTCTCGCTCCTTTCCGCATCACATTCTGAGTCGCAAAAATCCTCCGCCAAACAAAGCTAAGATTATTCCCAAATGTTGTCTCCAAAATACTAGATCTCGGATAATACTTGGCTTTAAAAACTTTGCTCAAAAGAGAATCACAATTAGAAACTAGTCTCGAAGCTTGCCCTGAAAGCATATCTAGATTAAAGTCATGGACCTTTTTGAACCCCATACCACCATATTTTTTCGGTTTACAGAGACTATCCCAAGTCGCCCAACAAATCCCTCGTTTCTCCTCACAATTGCGGCCCCACCAAAACGAGTTCATCATACGTTCTAATTAAACACATTCATAATATAATTTGGCATATCCTGAGCTACCGTCTTTAATAAAACTTTTTTACCACAATGAGACAAGGGCTTTGAATTCCAACCCTTAATTATTCCCCAAATCCTCTCTTTAATAAAGTGAAAAATTTGTCTCTTATTCTTGCCCACAAAAGACGGTAAGCTTGGATACTTACCCTAGTCACCAACCTCAGTAACCCGAATAACATCACAAATCTCACTCCTACGCTCCTCAAAAGTATTCCTACTAAACAACACACATATCTTAAGGAGATTCACCTTCTTCCCAGACATCCTTTCATTTGAGCGGAGAATAGAAATAATCACTTCCGCTTCGTTAACGTTAGAACGAAAAAATAGGTAACCATCATCCGTAAAAAAACAGGTGACTCACAGAAGGATCACCTCTACAAATAGACACTCCATGCAGTAAACTATTTATTTATGCCTCTGCTAATAAACAAATCAAGCCCTCTGCACAAATGATGAACATATAAGGGGATAACATATCTTCCTGACGTAGACCCCGAGATGGGAGAATCGGATCATCATCGTAACTATCTCCAACACTAGTAAAACCGATGACACACACTCCATAATCAAATTTGTCCACTTTGCACCAAACCCCAGTTTCAAGAGCATAAATCAAACAAAAGACAACTCAATACGGTAGTATGCCTTACTCATGTCGATTTCTAAAGCCGCTACTCCATCTCTACCTTGCTGATTTCTTTTAAGATAATGCCATATTTCAAAACGCCACAAAAAGTTATCTGCAATGAGCCTATTCTCTACAATCGCACTTTGAGTTTCAAAAATAATCAAAGGCATTAAATGCTTCATGCGATTCGCCAAAACCTTTGAAATAATTGTGTAAGCTACATTACACATTGAGATCGGTCTAAGATCAGAAACACTCTACGGCTTACTCACCTTTGGAATAAGAATGATGCTCGTATCTTTTAAACCTTTCTCCAACTTTTCGGACTCCATAAACTTGTGACAAAGAGACGTCAAATCATACCCAATTGTGCTCCAGTAATTCTTGCAAAACGCAGGGTTCAGACCGTCAAGGCCCGGACACTTATCGTCATGCATACTGAATATTGATTGCCTTACTTCTTCAGTCGGTACCTGCTGAAACATATTAACATTCTGATCATCTAAAACTCCGCTAGACACTTCAAACTCCACCGCCGCAAAATCATGAATAGTAGATACAAACAAATCAAAAAAGTACCTGCATAGAATATCAGCTACTTCTATCTCTGAGGACTTCCACATTCTATTCTCATCTCGCAACTTCAAGATACGGTTACGTCTCTTCCTCTCCGACGCAGCGTTGCGAAAAAATTTTGTATTCAAATCTCCCTCTTGCAACCAAAATTTCTTAGCCCGTTGCTTCCACTAAACTTCCTATGCCCCAAGAAAACTGTGTAGCTCAGCTGAGCTTTTGTTAAACTGAGACACTCCATCTACATCCTACTTACTTTGCCCAAAAGAAATCTCTTTCTTTTTAGCTTCGATAGCTTTAGGAAAATTAGACTTAAGATTCTTACTTCAACCAGCTAAGGCAGCAAAAGTCTTATTAATACGGGCCATAATACACCCACCTGGTAAGTTTTTCCAGCTTGAATAAATAACTGTCACACAATCTTTCTTCACAACCCAATTATTTTCAAAGCGGAAACGACAATGTTGTCTAGTACGAACGTTACCACACAAATACAGCTGGATGGATTATGATCATACGTAGTAACACTTAGGTTTGAAACCTCAGCATTTCGAAACCTCTCCCTCTAATCTATAGTACACAAAACACGATCCAACCTTTTCTCAATCCATCTCGGTTTACCCTACCTCTTTCCCATGTAAAATAGTAACCCTCTGCCCCCTATCTATGAGACCACTATCAACAATCGCATTGAGAAAACCGTTAATCATCCACAAAGGTTGCAGCTGAATCCCTTGTTTCTCATCTCGCAATAACAAATCGTTAATATCCTCAAGTATACACCAAGGAAGCGAGTAGTGAACACTAAGATCTTTTAGCAATTTCCACGAATTTCTTCTCCGATTTCTCTCCGGAAAGCCATAAAATCATGTAAGACGTCATTTATTCTCA
Organism: Mercurialis annua; assembly: GCF_937616625.2. Taxonomy (NCBI): domain Eukaryota; kingdom Viridiplantae; phylum Streptophyta; class Magnoliopsida; order Malpighiales; family Euphorbiaceae; genus Mercurialis; species Mercurialis annua. The sequence continues at coordinate 17,162,231 of NC_065570.1, forward strand.
TTCGAGCTACCAATATTAACATCGATGAAATTCTCACAAAAACTATTCAAAGACACGTTAAACGAACCTTTCCACATAAGAGCAAGCCCCCCTCTATGACCGATGCAATCCACACACAGTAACCTATCAAACTTAATCGTAACTCTGATAGCCTCAGCTATATATGGCTAAATTAATTAAAGTCTCACTATAAAACAAAATGTTCGGGCTTCTAGTTCTGAACATACTACGTAAAAAACAAATTGTCCGTGGACTAGCCAATCCACGACAATTCTAAGCTATACAATTGATTGGGCTTGGCGGGCTTGGATACCAGGACCCACAAGACCATAACTATCTGAGTCGATAATCATAGAATCTTTTTGAAATTTTGAGCCAATCAAACCACCCTTCACAGCTAACCCACTCTCCAACCACTTCCTATTTGAGTCCAAAGTCAACTCATCCATATTACTAGAATTATCACCACCCGCATTGTTATCAAAATGGAAATTTGAACTTGATGATTTTCCCACAACTTATGAATCTGATCTTCCCCCAACACCTCCTATCTTAGAAATATTTTCATGATTCAAATTGGAAATATTGTTATATTTTGAAATCACAAGATTCTCCTCAATCTTTCGATTCAGCACCTCCACCTCATCATCATCTTCGTTGTTGTGAACCCTAGTTGGACTCAAACGACCTCAAATACTTATCCCCCGTATTAACGGTCGGTCTCCTGAGCTTTGAACGCATATAAACTCCATACGGCATAAACTCCTTTGGGTTTCGATTCTTAAAGTACTTAACACAAATGTTTTCAGAATGATCAATAAATCCACATCAAACACATAATGTAGACATTCGTTCATATTAAAAATTAGTCCAACTCCAGTTACCCCCTCCTCGTCTCAACTTCATACGTCTCTTCAATAGCTTGAAAACATCCAGGCTCACTCAAACTCGAAACACCTTCAAATCTGATCCCCTTATTGCTTTGAGATCACATTCAACAAAGCGACCAAGATAGTTTCCAACGTTCTCTCAAATCTTCTCTCTAATGTACCCTTCTAGAGCATCTAAAATATGGATCTAAAAATCCACATTCCATAGAGAAACAGTAGTTTGCACCTCTTCAAGATTAACAAATTCTTTTCATAAGTCCAAGGACCATCATCTATGACCCTCTTCAAGTGTAAAGCATGGTAAAATTTAAACAAGAAAAGTTTGGGACCCAACATTTCAATCCTGACTCCCATAACTGGCTTCCAAACTTAAGCCAAATTTGTTTTATAACAGCATATCCGACAGAAGCTTTCTCACCAAGCACCAGCCAAACCCATCTTCAATCATCCTTTTTTCCTCCTGCACCACCTCCAAACCACCATCCTCTTCATCCTCAACCGTGGTGCGAGAGTAAACTTCCGCTAAACTAGACGGCGCCATAAAGCCAACACCCAAAGAGCAGACAGAAAACAGAACTAAGAAATCCAGAGGAAAAGAAAAAACAAACTACGTTAACCTTGCATAGAACCCTCCCATGAATTGGTCCACCTTGGATTAAAATTATTGGGCACAGACCACAACTGATAAAATTCCAATAAAAGAACAATGAAAGTTGCACTAAAGCAAACAGAAATACCCCAATAAAGAGGAAAACACTTATGTATTTTGACAAAACATCAAATTGCCAAAATGAAATACATCATTTTTCAGAGGAAAAGTAAGAGGTCTATGTTCTTTATTCGCCCTACTCAATTAAACTCAGGCGAGATTAATATCTGAACTACTCCTAAATTAAAATGATTTGGGATTGCGGGATAAAAAGCACTGGGCTTGGTTTTTTATTATTTGATTGAGAGATGCCTATATAATAATGATCTTAGCTATTTATAGCTCTACAAAAATAAAGTCCTAATCTAAGTCCAACCTTATTCCTAAAAGAAAAAGTCCCAATCTACTCCTAACTATACCTGGACAAGAACAACTAAACTAAAAGGCTTTAGTTGGGCCCTATGCCCTGATTAAGTCCATTTTCTCTTATGGACTCCTAATTTGAGCTTGTTATGGTCGGCCTGAGATCCTTTCTAGCTGCAAGGTGTGCGCATGTACCGACTCTTTGGTAGTCCCTTGATGCCACGTTAGCGCATGAGTTGTCCTTCCACTATCCCATGATGTCAAGAATTAACCCCATAGACTCTTTGGTTTCTTTTGATTTTACCCCTAGAGTTTGCCCGTTGCGGTCTTCGAACGGAGAATTTGACGATGCTTGTTTTTGAAAGTAACGACGGAAAATTTGGGTGAATTTTGATAGTGAGCCAAAAGTGCAAGTGATGAAAGTATGAAACATATATTTTAACTGAGTTAAGATTATCAATTAAGCTCTATATATGTAAATGAAATTGAAAACTGTTGAGAAACAGTATTTTCAAATATGAAAATTCCAATAACCGGGCGTTGTGATTGTGAAGTCTTGGCTGGCTAGTGAAGGAATATGCATGTAGAGTACATGTATTTTGAATGTCGGACCAGAAACGTTTATAGTATGGCCGACCAAAAGTGGAAAAGTGTGATACATATATTATATTCTAATATGAGATGTTTTGAAAAGGAGCGAGAAATTGTTAGTCAATTAATTAAATGTAGTAGTAACTATAGAGCATTGAGGATGACTCTTAGTTGCGAGAAAAGAGGCTATATGTAGAAGGTTAAAAGATAATATGTAGCGATAGTCAGATCAAAGATGTAAGGTCTGAGAATGGTATGCATCAGAATGAATGAAATATTTTGAGTAAGCCATAGGTTGAGATAAACAATATGATGAGAGTACATATATCCGGATAAGAGCTTCGTGATAATAAAAGGAAAAAGACTGTAGACCCGTGAAGGGACAAATCAAATAATAAAAGGTTAAGGAGTTGATATAAAAGATTACCACGTATGAAACAAGGTATAATGGAATAAGCGTACGAATGTCAGGTAAACTGCTTGTTAATGGAAATGTTTGTTTCGATACGCTAAACAGTGAGTTTGACTTTGCCTAGCTGTGAAATGAGTAAAACCACTAAGGTAACTACCTTTGAGATTAAATAAGGTACACTGACAGTAAAGATGTCGATAGTAGACACGGCAATAAGGGTGCAAGCGAGTATTGTACAAAGGAGAAAGAGAAGTATAATAGAAATACGTCTCACACGTTTGTAAAACGTGGACATAAAAGAAGTTAAACTAAGGTCTATTGTGAAGATAGCGTAAGTTAGATTCAAGTGATGGATTTTTTTGGAACTAAGTATAAGTGTTATTAGTTCTGATACGTGAACATGGAATGATTGAATACTTCAGCTGTTCTTATGAGACATATATAAGAACAAGGAGTCAAGCTACATCTGGATTATTTCTGGGATTGGTGTTAATGGACAATGAGTCTGTGTGACTAATAAAGGAAGGAGACACACAATGTGTGCGGCTGGTGTTATAAATTCTAAAAAATGTCAAGATTAAGTTAAGATTTCTAAGAGTCAGTGACATTTTGGAAACACAAAAAGTGTTAGATGACATCTAGTTAATCTGAGAAAGATCGAAGTGATTAATAAATGGAAGTAACCAGTATGGTTAAACAAATTAGTAATTTCTTGAATTTCGCAGTATTTTTTGAACACTGCTTGCAAGATTTTTCAATTAGCTTTGCATCGGCAATGGAATTCAATTAAAAAAGTGCGAAGGTTGATTAGGTAAATAAACGCAAGATAGAATGTGTAGATATGTTATGACATAACATGGTCAGATGATTGATTATGTTAGCAAAGAAACCACAAGGTAAAATGTCAATGCGTGATTTAGAATTGACAGCAGTTATAGTCGCACTGAAAGTCAAAATACACTATTAGTGTGATACGATGTGTGAACTATTTACAAGAATAAGAGATATTGTGCTAGAAGTCAAGAGGCACTACTTGTATTATACAAGGAGTAAGTTGCCTACGGATCAAAAGTTAATGAAAATTAGATTTATGATATAGGAAGAATATTATGTAGAGATTATGTGATCAACTGTAAAGTTAATAGTTAGTGAATTGTGAATCAGAGTAGCGCAGTGAAAGTTTAGAGGTTTGCAAAAATTATATGCATACTACACTATTGTGCTAGCGATCATTCAAAGTATGATCAAGTATAAGACGTACAGTCTCAAACTTTAGAAATGTGTTGGCTCAACCACGTATACCACTATGAAGTGATTAACTTAGAGAAAGTATAAGTTATAAATACTTAACTAGAGTATGTGATGGATATAAATCAGCAAGGAAAAGATTGTGATTCCAGTATTGTTGATAGAATACTGAAACAGGACGATAGACTACGTGAACCAGATAGTTATAATTTGAGAATCACGTACAATGCTTTATCTAAGTACCACGAAAAGGTACTATGGTGTCAAAGAAATATATCGGCGGATTGATAGAGTAAAGATATGACAAGGATGGTAGTAAAGTGTGTAAAGGACTAGTAAGTCAAACTGGAATGCCAGTGACTATGAATTTTGTCAGCTATTGGTAGAGCTACAATGGAAATGAGAATAGATGTTAAAGGATTTATAGTCAAAATATCTTGGTGTCAAGAAAATTTTGACTCGATATAAGTGATTGTGAACAGTATGATGAAGATCCTACGTTCCGTACTCTCAAGACTTTGCGTACAACAGCAAGTTGATGAGAGTCTAAACAATAAAGATGAAGTCTACGGATGACTAAAACATGTGAAAAGTTTTAGATCAACGATTAGAAGATAGTACCGTTTGTTGTTCATAAATAACAAACGACTTAAAGGGGTAAACACAATAGTAATAGTATACGCACCATAAGTATATAAGAGACTATGAAGTTAAAAAATTCATAAAGTAATGATATCATAAAGCATTATGAGATCAAAGCAATTGATCTCTTCTATGTTAAGAGAAGTGACGGAAAGAGAAACGATACGAAATATGATTTGATAAAGAGACAAATCATGTGTATTCATACGGTTGAATAATGTCAGGACTTACACTTCATTGATAGACGAAGAACATACATCAAAAGACACTAATCCAAAGAGAAAGGGTAATAGAGAGTAAGAGGAATATGATGAAGAATATAACCTAAGTTATATAGGAGTGTGGAACGTCAGTTCTGATTCATGATGAATTGTGACACGGGAGGTCGCATAAAATGCAACCGACAAGTTAGACTCGATGAAGTGATTCATGATTCATACACAAAAGTTGTAAAGGTTTATGTTGAAACCTTTCTCTGGAGTTAAACATATGCTACGTAATGCATACGAATTGACATATAAAAAGTTGATATGAAATTTTTTCATATGTGGCTTTAGATTTTAAATTCGAGGACGAATTTTTATAAAGAGAGTAGAATGTAACACCCAGTAATATTAAGTAAATAAAATATGCCAAAAGGTCAAATCGGAGCAATCAAAATATTAAAAAAAAATATGTTGAGTGTTCGAATATTAAAAAAATATTCGAAAAGACTAAGTTTGATAGTCAAAGGATAATAGTCAGGTTTGACTATTTTAGATTATTAAATTAAATCATGGAAAATGATTTAACAAATAAGGAATACGTAAATAAAATTTAATAACTTAATTTATATGTATCCCTAAATGTGTATCGAAATAATAAGCATTTAAAATTTAAATTGAGAATTTAAATTTTAATAAACGAGTGTGAACGTTACTAATAAATCTGAGAATACTCTTTTGCATCGTATAAATAGATATATTAGTAATTAATATATTAAAATATGCATCAAAATGAAGAGATTAATGTTTCGGACAAAACCTCAAAGTTAAAATATCGAAACTCAAAAGTTTCGACGTTAAATTAAATATGTGTGTTTGTATTACTAATAAATTCTCTGATTCGATACATAATGGGATTCTTGGCTAGAAGAAAGGTTACGTGACATGGATGCCCAGCCCAACTCGATCGATCGGTTGGCTCATCTAACAGATGATGAGATGATTCGATAATAGTATGGTTTGTTCACTGTTTTTTTTATTAATTTCAGTTATTAAGCAATTAAATATTATTAATTAGATAAAATTAAAATAAAATAATTTAAAAGTCCAGAGCGAATAATTTTGGTATTAATATTCGCGAAATAGTTTTACAAAGCTACCATCAAATTTTTATTAAATTTGAACGTAGTGATTTTAGTCAAGTGGGGATAATTTGGACCTAATAAATCTTCTGAGATTTATTAAAAATAAAATATAAGTTGGATGCGAATAAAAATTATATTTTTATTCGTTTTATATCTTATTGAGTTTTTGGATAATGATTTACGAAATTTGAAATTAGTCTGCGTTTGAGTTACGGATGACTAATTAAAATTTTGGATATGATTGCATTAGTATTAAAGCATATTTTAACCGAATATTATATATATATATATATATATATGTTTCTCAGCGCTTCATTTGTTCAATTTACAAATTAAAAAGCTGCTTGCTTAAGAGCAGAGGCACGTAAACAAGAGAAAGAAATTAGGTTTTGCAATTTCACGTTTGATTTTGCGATTTCGACTCCAATTGTTTCGATAATCCACACGTATTTAAGATAATAATCTTTAATTTAAATTCGACCATTATTATTTTAGATTATAATTAAAGTTATAACGTCAACCGTATCGAATCAATCAAATTAGAATCGGTTTAACGTTTTGGTTGTAGAATTGAATTGTTTGGATTGTATTTAAATGTTCGGAGCGAATTTTAGCGTTTAAACCCGAGGGAGTGCCCCGTGGCTGTGCGAGCGCACAGCCTGCGCAGGACTGTGCGAACGCACACCCAAAGCTATGCGAACGCACAACCAAAGCTATGCGAACGCACAGGCCCTCTATGTGCACGCATAAAGACTCGAATGTCCGGTACTTTGACATTTTTGATTCTTTTTGAGTCGTACACTCGAATTTGATTATAAGTGAACTAGGACGTTTTAAAAGGTTAAAACATTTATGTAAAGTGAAAGGTATTCGGTTTATTAAAACAATGTTATGTTTTAATAAAGCCCTACATTAATCAAACGATTAATGTTAACAGGACTATAAGTCCATATCAAGAGTGGTATTATAAGTTGAACGAGAAGTTCAATATTGAGATTAGTAATACATTCCGTTTATAGAATTGTTTACAAATGGAATCTGTATTAAAGTCAATCGTTTATACGATAGGACTAAAGTTAGGAATTTAAAGTCTGAGATTGTTTGACATTTGAATTTTATCTAGAAGCGATGAGTGTCGATCCACACCGAGTCAAGACAGTAGACTGTTTGACTAGTGGGCTAGCAGGACCATATGCTTTTAGCGGACATCAGTTTTGTGAGTTTACTTTGTGGTTTTTTACTTTTGAATATTTATAATTAAACTGTATTTAAATAGCGAATCGCATCAGTATATCTAAACCATGAAAGATCCATTAGAACAAACATCCTATTGGTTGACAATAGGACTGTGTGGTCACTATTACTATACTAGATGCGAGACTGTGTCTGACATAGAGATCAGTTAAGTCATTGGGCTTTGGAAGTGCTAGCGACCCTCACTTAATAGTCTGAGACGGATGAACCGTTACGGTCACAGGTAACACTGTGATAGCAGTTTCACAGTTACGCTCCAGACACCCGGCTTAGATAGCAGTGATTCAGTTCACGGTGTAAGGCCCATGTTGTGTAGGTTGAGACCCATACAATAGTCTACCTTGTAGGGTTTCATCTGAATCCAGTAATTGTTAATATTTTATATATACCAATGTTTTATATATATGATATTTGAATATTCAACTGTAAATGTGTAGACTCACTAAGAAATATTTATATTTCTGACCCCCCAATATTCACCTTTTAGGTTATCAAGTACGAGGTCGGACTTTCATAATAATTTTGGAAGCCAATGTCAACCATACCTCTAGAAATGCAAGTAGTTGGGTACCGGGAAGTATGTCTTTTGGTTTACAGTAGTTTAACCTATTTTGATTAACTCTGAAATACAGTATAAGAAATACGTTTTAAAAGCTGTGTGTTTTCTAAAATATTTGTACCAGATGTACAAAGAGGTGTACTAGTTTTGTGTTAAAAGCATTCTAGAATTGTATTGGAAACAGAAAGTACGTCATACGGGATTGATGTTTGTGCTCTTGTTTCTTAAAAAACAATCAAGGTTTTATGACCTAGTTTTCGTACTATTGGCATTGTGTCTGGACATGGGTAATGTGTTATGTGAAATTAAAATTACGCCCTGATGTCTAGAGATACAATCACAGTTTTCGATCACGTTTCTAATAAAGGTTTTAAAGTGTTTCTGCAACGAGGTAGCAAACCTTTTTATGTTTGAAACGCGAAAAATTTTATAAAGGTTTTTAGGCTTTATACGGGTTTCGGAGTAACCACTCCCATTCCCTAGCGCTAGTTAATCTCGGCTCGATTTTCGGGTGGAAATCAGGTCGTGACATTACTTGTTCGAAATAGGTGGCTACACGTACACTTGTTGTTTTTGCTAACAATGCACAAAGAAAAAACCAGCTTGATAATAACGGGGGAACTTAATGCTATAAGAAAAGGCCATTCGGTCTGAAGAATGTAGGGCCACATACAAGAGATTGATGAATTTCGTTTTCAAGGACCTAAAAGGTCGGAATATGGAAGTATACGTGGATGAAATCATTGCGTAATCCGCAAAGTAGAGGATCACGCAATAGATATAGAAGAAATGCTTCAAAAACTGAAGAAAAAAAATCAAAATAAAGCTCAACCCAGATAAATGTGCATTTGTAGTACCGGCAATAAATTGTTTTAGGCTATCTCATATAGTAAAGAGGCATTGAAGCAAACCCAAAAAAATTACAAGGTATCATAGGCATGCAACACTAAGGTATGCTTGGGAAGTTCAAACGTTGAACATAAGAATTACTGCATTGGGGAGATTTATCTCATGCTTGGCCAAGTAATGCCTTCCTTTCTTTAAGACCCTGAGGAATGTAAAAAGCTTTGAGTGGACCGATGAATGTCAGAACGTCTTTGAAGAATTGGAGTTATTCTTGATCTCCCCACCATTATTGGGTAGATAAGAAGCCTAGAAATCCTATACCTTTACTTATTTGTTATAAACGAGACATTGGCCTTGAATTTAGTCAAAGATGTGAATGCGGACCATAGACCACTCTATTATATCAGCAAAGTATTGAAGGGCCCAAATTTGAGATAAAACAAGATAGACAAGTTCTCCTTTGCCTTAATACATTCGGTCAAAAAGTTAAAAAGATACTTTAAAGCACATGTAGTGGCGGTACACATCAACCAAAGAAAGCACTGGGAAGTCTGAGACATCGGGATGATTGATCAACTGGTCAATTATGTTGGGAGCTTATGATTTCAAGTACGAGCTGACACCGTCCTTAAAGCACAAGCACTAGCAGACTTCATTGCCGAGAGCACAGCACACAACCAGGCATATACGATTTAAGAAAGCATTATTACATAGCAGTTGCAAGTGGATGGAGCATCCAATGCAGAAGAATTTGGCGCTGGAATTTTTCTAATTGGGCCACACAATATGAAAATGAAACACCAATTAAATCTAAAATTTCCAACAGCAAACAACTCTACCAAATAGGAAGCATTGATCGCCAGTCCCCAATCATAATTAGGACCGTGATTTTGACAATTATTCGACTCCTAAATGCGATGAATTCAGTTCGAATAAATACGTAACTATTTGACCAAATTGCGAGGTATAAGTGATAAGCTTTTGAGCTAAGTAAACCATTTGAAATAATGGCTTATAAGGCGTGAAAGGTGTATATAATTGAATGAATATGTTGTATGAAGTTATTTGTTTGATAAAGAAAATCAAACGGCATTTGATTTAAGGTTAAGTATAAAAAAGTGGTTATTTGATATATTAATCAAATAACATTTCTAAGCTAAGTTTAGTTAATAAACTTAAAGACTTAACCACGATAGTACAATAGTTTTGTATGCGTATCTCTCGCTTCTAAATGTGTATAGAAATAGATTCTTACTCCAACAATATTTGATATTTGTCCTAAGTTCGATAATTCAACCTATTAACGGACAAACAGATCGTGAGGTTTAACGATCATTAGTAAATAATCAAAGTTTTTGGGGAATAGCAAGTGGTGAGTTTATTGTGGATGTTTACGTTTGTAGTATTATAAATGCATTTCTTTTACGCAAATTGTATATACAATTGCACAACATCATTTTATAAATGAATTGTTCTGTTTGAAATGCATGCATCATAATTTGAAACCAGTATAGATCCGATGGAACGAGCTTTCCTATTGAGCGGCAATAGGGTTGTGTGATCACTAGTTGAGTCTAGAAGTAAGACCCTAGTACAGTAAGTTGAAAAGATTTACAGAATGATATGTGTGAATGTTTGAAATTGTGTGGAGGTGTGGAAGTTTTGTGAAGTTATATGGTGTGAGCTCGGTTGATTTATCTCGGGCATACTTGTTAAGCTCGGTTAAATTATCTTGGGCATTTTTGTTAAGTCCGGTTGAGTTATTCCCGAACGTTTTGATTTGTTTTGTGGGACATAAGTAGTAGTACAGATATACCCTATTTCGGGACCGTACTATATGGTATTGAACCTACCATAAGGACTAAGTACTCGATTCGTTTGAGAGTTTTGATTTATGTAACCTTATACCCAATTATAGTATAAGTGTTAAGGTTTCGGTCTGATATTCGTACATGGATGCATATGAATGAAAGGTTTGTGCATTGATTTGAATAATTTAAATAATACACTTTTGTAAACTATTAAACTCACTCAGTCTCGACTGACCCCGCCTCTAGTGTGTCTTTTCAGGTGTGTATGTTTTGATGAGATGAACTTCTACTCTTATTCCTGAAGTTTGTGTACACAGAAAGCATAAGTCAATCCATAGTGCTGCAATAGTTGAGTCCTAGTATATATGAACGTATGTTATTAGACGGTTTATGTATTTTGTATATACTATGATGTTTTTATTAAATGTTTTGTATTCCACTTTAAACCGTTGGTTTTGTGGTGGAACGGGCTATGCTAGAATATGAGATATTGCATGGTAAGACCCAGGTTCTTATGAAACGTTTTCAAGTTTTGAACAGACGTATGCATACGTCATTTGTTATAAAGGTTTTATGAAAACGTTTTGTGAATGGATGTTTGTATGATTGTGTAATTTGTCTTGCAAAAACGTTTTTGTGTTTTTAAGGCTTTCTATTGGTTTTGGAACTACCATTCCTATTCCCTAGCGCCGGTCTCGACTAGAGATTTTGGGTCGTGACAAAGTTGGTATGAGAGCAGTGCATTAGATTCATAGGCCATTGCTCGTATGTGATCTATGTTTGTATGAACCTAGAATGGACACTGTCACTAGGTTAAGTTAGGAACTACTACAGCTCTAAGACTTGAGTCATATTACTGATAAGTCCTCATTGTTTTGAAAACTCTTAGCTCTCCTCGATAGGATGAGAGTCAGCTTTGAGTGTATATGATTGATTTATGTGCGAACATTGTTTGTTCTTTTCGGAATACATGTATACGATGAAGACACGTATTTCATAGTCAACAAGATATGCATATGTAAGCTACATATGAAGAAGGTATTTGTGAGAATGGACTCTCACCATGAGTTGTTCTGGTTTTAGCTTCTAGACAAGACAAAGCTTAACCATATGATATGATAATTGGAGGAGAAGTACCTCCGGTATACCAAGATAGTTTCTTGGAAGTTCAGGATGGACCCCAAATACCCACAAGAGATAATCATCGTGATAGATCGTCTGAGAATTCACCAATGGATATGGGTATCAAGGATGTTGGAATGCATGATAAGAGGAAGAAGTGAAGAGATCAACTGGATGTTCCTGAACCAAGTGCAAGGTTCAAGCTAGTGGTAGAAACTAGGGGTAGCCTGAGGCGAATCAGAGATCGTCGATCAGGGATAGTGATCCGAGAATGGGGCGAATTTATTCGAACACCCCCAGGTACGATGCATACGCTCTAAGCTATTGCATTGTTTGCGGTAGATATGGTTTGACCAATAAGGCGAACCATTATAGTATAAATGTAGCGTATGAGGCGTAGATTGCTAAAACATAGAGAATGCACCAGGAAGCTTGAGAACCCTAGTTGCATAATTTGAGATATCCTTTAGACAAAGGAACTAAACATAGAGAACACACATTGAAAGAGTTTGGCATACTCTACAAAATGTCAAATATGCCTGAATAGCATAATCTTGCCCATAACATAACTTAATAGTTTATGATAAAAGGGTAAAGAACAATGATAACATACATCCATACGAGTGATGTAAATCCATAATAAAGGAGATTAAATTTCATAGAGGTTCACGTCTGAGTTTCTTATGGTATTTGCAAAAGAGAATTGTTTTAAAAGTATAATTGTGCGCATCAACAGTATGATAGATGCTATCGGAAGCATAAAGCATTTGCTTAAGAATAAATTGCAGTATCAGCTTATATGTATATATAATTTGATATGAAATCACGATTTTACAAAAATCTAACCCTGCATCATACATTTGCTGATACAAGCAACGAAAAAGGAATTTGAATTGGAAACTCATTAGTGATGAGAGATGTCATCACTCTGATGTGCAACCATACTAAAATTTTGAAAATGGTATTGGATCGGAAAGAAAAGCATTTGAAAGTCATAGGCAAAAAGGAAAGATTGATTTGAAATATAAGAAAACCAAATGGAGATTCCTATGACACCAATATCTAAATAATAATAAAGAGCAATACCAAATTATTGGAAAGATCGTACAGAGGTATATTGATAATGAACATAGGGTTATATCTCATAGGTAGAGCCTATAGAGATAATAATTGTATAAGGAGAGTAAGTCACCTCGAGAATAAGAGGTGCACGATGATCGAAGGTATCGACATTGAAGTGTACGATCGAAAAATTGACATCAAGGTATATGGTCGATACATATAACAATCATGACGATGTAAATTTGCGACGCGAATTATTAAGCTCTAAAGAGAACAGAGACAAGGATCGATAATGCTCAAAAGATGTGACGGGAATAGAAAGGAAAGACTCAACAAGGGAGTTGAGCTATAAACGAAGGTAGTATTAAATAGATCGGAATAAGAAACGATAAGGTAAGACTATATAAGGTAAAGAACTTGGAACAAGATGCCTACACTAAGTTATCCAAGTACAAGAAAGTATAAGAACCAAAGATGGATGAAGGATACAAGGAAATCGACTAAGATAGTCGATATAAAGGAGGTTTAAAAAACTTAAATGTAAGTAACAACCCTCGATAAGGTTAATCAAAAAAGGAAGAACAGAACGTTACTTGGAAAGTAACAAGGGGAACCAACTTCTATGTAGTCATGGACACATAAAGTTGGGAAATACAGAGTTGGCAAGAATGTAAGACCAACCTACAGATGGAAAAGAAGTCAGTAAGAATAGGATACGTAGATGTGCACATACATGAGAGTGCAACAAGTTGGCAAGTTCGAGAAGAACACTCCTAAACCTTACATCAAGAATAAGGCTGGAGGTATTGAAATAAGAAGTAAGGGATGATCGTGAAACATAATGGGATACAGATAAGAATGACATTAAACACTGGTAAAGATATTACCAGTCTGAAACAAGATAGTGAAAATAAAAGGATCATGAGTTAAGATAGATCATGGAGAAAGAGACTCGATACACATCGAGTAATGCCAAGCAGGCATACAACTTCATGAGACTCAGGAAGTCGCGGGGTATGTGATTGATATAAGAGGATCCTAAATGCCATAAAGACATCGATAAGGGTATCAGATGAAAGACCGTATAAGTTTAACTGTAAAGACAACATTTAATAGATAAATGATCAAAGTGTCGCAACAAAAGCGAAAGAAGAACAAGTAGGCATGTATGCGAATAAGCACGAAGCAGGCAAAGGATGTCATGAAAGATAACGTTGGACTTCGATAAACTCGAAGGTCCATAGGAATCAAGAAACGAATAGAGAGTTATCAAGGAATAGTATATCTAACGACCAAGAGTTAGAATTGGAAATTAGATCTCAAGAATCATTCGAAGGAGGATTAGTGGAGTTGTATAGAAGGATGGTTTATGATGAAAATCAAAGAGAACAAAGGACCAATGGACATAAGGCAAGCAAATCCCTAATTAGGGATATGAAGTATGTGTTAAGTACTAACACATCACAAAATAAGAAGTTTATGGACGAATAAACCTCGAGATAAGGTAAAGAATTAGCCTTATATTCGATAAGAAGGGTAAAGTGTAATGAACACTTAAGGAGACTATGGAGATGTCGAAATGAGTTCGAACCTAAACGGAAAATGTAGAAAAATATTGTCAAACTAGCTTTTTTAATGTAGAATCGGAATAGAGATTATAAACTCGTAATGTAAAATCGTATCGTAAAATCGTAAGATTTTATAATCAATTAAAATATAATTTTAATAACATTAAGGTATAAGTATTTAAAAATATCAATAATTTTTTTATGTTATTCAATTATTTATCATTTTTTAATAAAAAAATATTTATCATTTTTATGTTTATTTTTTATTTATAATTTGACTCAACAATCACTTGTTGAATATAAAGACACAATTAAAAACAAATGTCAATGATGTGCAAAATTAAACTTCAATTTGGAGTAAATTGATAAGCTAGTTTTAAAAGAAACCAAAGAGTTTCACCTTTTTAGTAATTTAAGCCAAACATTTACAAACGTTACAAAACAAATCCAAGCGTTTCACCTTTTTAGCAATTTAATCCAAACGTTTACAAACGTTACGAAAGAAATCTAAACGTTTCACCTTTTTAGCAATTTAAGCTGATTGTTTAAAAACGTTATGAAACAAACAAAACGTTTCACCTTTTTAGCAATTTAAGCCAAACGTTTACAAAGGTTACGATACAAATCCAAATGTTTCACCTTTCTAGCGATTTAAGCCAAAAGTTTACAAACGATACGAAACAAATCCAAACGTTTCGCCTTTTTAGCAATTAAAGCCAAACGTTTAAAAAACGTTACGAAACAAATCAAAACTTTCCCTTTTTTAGCGATACAAGCCAAACGTTTACAAACTTTACGAAACGTTTAAAACGTTACCAAACAAATCCAAACGTTTCTCATTTTTATCGATTTAAGCCAAACTGTTACAAACATTACGAAACAAAACCAAACGTTTAAAACGTTACGAAACAAATCCAAATGTGTCATCTTTTTAGTGATTCAAACCAAACGATTAAAATGTTACGAAACAAATCCAAACGTGTCATCTTTTTAGTGATTTAAGCCAAACGTTTACAAACGTTACGAAACAAATCTAAGCGTTTCACCTTTATAGCAATTGAAGCCAAATGTTTACAAACGTTACGAAACAAATCCAATCGTTTAACCTTTTTAGCAATATATGCAAAATGTTTACAAATGTTACGAAAGAAATCCAACCGTTTAACCTTTTTAGAGATTGAAGCCACACGTTTACAAACGCTATGAAACAAAACAAAACATTTCACCTTTTTAGCAATTTGAGCCAAACGTTTACAAACGTTACGAAACAAATACAAATGTTTCACCTTTTTAGCAATTTAGGCCAAACGTTACAAATGTTACGAAACAAATCCAAACATTTCACTTTTTTAGCGATTTAAGCAATATGTTTAAAAATGTTACAAAACAAATCCTAATGTTTCACCTTTTTAGAAATTTACGCGAAACGTTTACAAAAGTTACGAAACAAATCTAAACGTTTCACCTTTTTAGCGATTTAAACCAAATGTTTACAAACGTTTCGGAACAAATCCAAATGTTTCGCCTTTTTAACAATTTAAGCCAAACGTTTACAAACGTTACGAAACAAAACAAAATGTTTCCCCATTTTAGCGATTTAAGCCAAACGTTTAAAACGTTATCAAACAAATCCAAACATCTCACCTTTTTAGCGATTTATTCCAAACGTTTACAAACGTTACGAAACAAATCCAAACGTTTTACCTTTTTAGTGATTGAAGCCAAACGTTTACAAACATTATGAAACAAATCCAAACGTTTCACCTTTTTAGCGATTTAAGCCAAACATTTACAAAGGTTTGGAAACTAATCCAAATGTTTCATCTTTTTAGCAATTTAAGCACAACGTTTACAAACGTTACGAAACAAATCCAAGCGTTTCACCATTTTAGCAATTTATGCAAAACGTTTATAAACGTTACGAAAGAAATCCAAGTGTTTCAATTTTTTAGCAATTTAAGCGAAACGTTTACAAACGTTTCAAAAGAAATCCAAACGTTTCACCTTTTTAGAGATTGAACCCGAACGTTTACAAACGTTACGAAATAAAACAAAATTTTTACCTTTTTAGCAATTTAAGCCGAACGTTTACAAACGTTACCAAACAAACCAAACGTTTCCACATTTTAGCGATTTAAGTCAAACGTTTAAAACGTTATGAAACAAATCGAAGCATTTTAATTTTTTAGCGATTTATACTAAACGTTTAAAAACGTTATGAAACAAATCCAAACGTTTCACCTTTTTAGCGATTTATGCCAAACGTTTAAAAACGTTTCCCCTTTTTAGCGATTGAAGCCAAACGTTTACAAACGTTACGAAAAAAATCCAAACGTTTTCCCTTTTTAGCGATTTAAGCCGAACGTTTACAAACGTTATGAAAAAAAAATTAAATTCTTTACCTTTTTAGTGATTTAAGCCAAACATTTACAAAGGTTAGAAAACAAATCCAAATGTTTCACCTTTTTAGCAATTGAAGCCAAACGTTTAGAAACGTTACGAAACAAATCCAAGCGTTTCACCTTTTTAGCAATTGAAGCCAAACGTTTACAAAGGTTACGAAACAAATCCAAGCGTTTCGCCTTTTTAGCGATTGAAGCCAAACGTTTACAAAGAGTACGAAACAAATCCAAGCGTTTCACCTTTTTAGCAATTTAAGCCAAACGTTTACAAACGCTACGAAACAAATCCAAATGGTTCACCTTTTTAGCGATTTAAGCCAAATGTTTAAAACGTTTTGAAATAAATCGAAGCATTTCACTTTTTGTAGCGATTGAAGCCAAACGTTTACAAACGTTATAAAACAAATCCAAATGTTTCACCTTTTTATCGATTTAAGACAAACGTTGACAAACGTTACAAAACAAATCAAAACGCTTCACCTTTTTAGCGATTTAAGCCAAACATTTACAAAGGTTAGGAAACAATTCCAAATGTTTCACATTTTTAGCAATTTAAGCCCAAAGTTTACAAACCTTATGAAACAAATCCAAGCGTTTCACCTTTTTAGCAATTTAAGCCAAACGTTTACAAAGGTTGCGAAACAAATCCAAGCGTTTCACCTTTTTAGCAATTTAAGCCACACGTTTACAAACGTTACGAAACAAATCTAAATGTTTCACCTTTTTAGCGATTTAGGCCAAACGTAAAAAATGTTACGAAACAAATCCAAACATTTCACCTTTTTAGTGATTCAAGCAAAACGTTTACAAATATTACAAAAAAAATCCTAACGTTTCACCTTTTTAGAAATTTAAGCCAAATGTTTACAAAAGTTACGAAAAAAATCTAAATGTTTCACCTTTTTCGCAATTTAAGCCAAATGTTTACAAACATTGCGGAACAAATCCAAGCGTTTTGCCTTTTTAACAATTTAAGCCAAAGGTTTACAAACGTTACGAAACAAAACAAAGTGTTTCCCCATTTTAGCGATTTAAGCCAAACGTTTAAGACATTATGAAACAAATCCAAGCATTTCACTTTTTTAGCGATTTATGCCAAACGTTTACAAACGTTACAAAACAAATCTAAACATTTCCCCGTTTTAGCAATTTAAGCCAAATGTTTATAAACGTTTGAAATGTTACGAAACAAATCCAAACGTTTCACATTTTTAGCGATTTATGCTAAACGTTTACAAACGTTACGAAACAAAATCAAACGTTTAAAATGTTACGAAACAAATCCAAACGTTTCACAATTTTAGCGATTTAAGCCAAACCTTTACAAACTTTACTAAAAAAAAACAAGCGTATCACCTTTTTAGCAAATTAAGCTAAACGTTTACGAATGTTAGGAAACAAATCCAAGCGTTTCACCTTTTTAGCAATTTAAGCCAAACGTTTACAAACGATCTGAAACAAATCCAACATTTTCACCGTTTTAGTAATTTAAGCCAAAAGTTTACAAACTTTTCAAAAGAAATCAAAGCGTTTCACCTTTTTAGCAATTTAAGCCAAACGTTTACAAACGTTACGAAAGAAATCCAAATGTTTCACCTTTTTAGCAATTTAAGCCGAACGTTTACAAACGTTACGAAACAAAACAAAACATTTCACCTTTTTAGCAATTTAAGCCAAACGTTTACAAATGTTACGAAATAAATACAAATGTTTCACCTTTTTAGCGATTTAGGCCAAACGTTACAAATGTTACGAAACAAATCCAAACATTACACTTTTTTAGCGATTTAAGCAAGACGTTTACAAATGTTGCAAAACAAATCCTAATGTTTCACCTTTTTAGAAATTTACTCCAAACGTTTACAAACGTTACGAAACAAATCTAAACGTTTCACCTTTTTAGCGATTTAAACCAATTGTTTACAAACGTTTCCGAACAAATTCAAATGTTTTGCCTTTTTAACATTTTAAGCCAAACGTTTACAAACGTTACGAAACAAAACAAAATGTTTCCCCATTTTAGCGATTTAAGCCAAACGTTTAAAACGTTATGAAACAAATCCAAGCATTTCACCTTTTTAGCGATTTATGCCAAACCTTTACAAACGTTGCGAAAGAAATCCAACCGTTTCACCTTTTTAGAGATTGAAGCCGAACGTTTACAAACGTTATGAAACAAAACCAAACGTTTTCCCATTTTAGAGATTTAAGCCAAACGTTTAAAATGTTATGAAACAAATCCAAGCATCTCACTTTTTTAGCGATTTATTCCAGACGTTTACAAACTTTACGAAACAAATCCAAACGTTTTACCTTTTTAGTGATTGAAGCCAAATGTTTACAAACGTTATGAAACAAATCCAAACATTTCACCTTTTTAGCGATTTAAGCCAAACATTTACAAAGGTTTGGAAACAAATCCAAAAGTTTCACCTTTTTAGAAATTTAAGCATAATGGTTACAAACGCTACGAAACAAATCCAAGCGTATCACCTTTTTAGCAATTTATGCAAAACGTTTACAAACGTTACGAAAGAAATCCAAGTGTTTCAACTTTTTATTAATATAAGCAAAACGTTTACAAACGTTACAAAAGAAATCCAACTGTTTCACATTTTTAAAGATTGAAGCCGAACGTTTACAAACGTTACGAAATAAAACAAAAATTTTACCTTTTTAGCAATTTAAGCCGAACGTTTACAAACGTTACGAAACAAAACCAAACGTTTCCACATTTTAGTGATTTAAGTCAAACGTTTAAAACGTTATGAAACAAATCCAAGCATTTCATTTATGCCAAACGTTTAAAAACGTTATGAAACAAATCCAAACATTTCACCTTTTTAGCGATTTATGCTAAACGTTTAAAAACATTATGAAACAAATCCAAACGTTTCCCATATTTATTGCAGCCAAACGTTTACAAACGTTACGAAAAAAATCCAAACGTTTTCCCTTTTTTGCGATTTAAGTCGAACGTTTACAAACGTTACGAAAGAAATTTAAATGCTTTACCTTTTTTGCGATTTAAGCCAAACATTTACAAAGGTTAGAAAACAAATCCACATGTTTCACCTTTTTAGCAATTGAAGCCAAACGTTTACAAACGTTACGAAACAAATCCAAGCGTTTCACCTTTTTAGCAATTGAAGCCAAACGTTTTCAAAGGTTACGAAACAAATCCAAGCGTTTCGCCTTTTTAGCAATTGAAGCTAAACGTTTACAAAGGTTACGAAACAAATCCAAGCGTTTCGCCTTTTTAGCAATTTAAGCCAAACATTTACAAATGTTACGAAAAAAATCCAAATGGTTCACCTTTTTAGCGATTTAAGCCAAATGTTTAAAACGTTCTGAAACAAATCGAAGCATTTCACTTTTTTTAGCGATTGAAGCCAAACGTTTACAAACGTTATGAAACAAATCCAAATGTTTCACCTTTTTAGCGATTTAAGACAAACGTTTACAAACGTTACGGAACAAATCCAAACGCTTCACCTTTTTAGCGATTTAAGTCAAGCATTTACAAAGGTTAGGAAAAAATTCCAAATGTTTCACATATTTAGCAATTTAAGTCAAACGTTTACAAACCTTACGAAACAAATCTAAGCGTTTTACCTTTTTAGAAATTTAAGCAAAATGTTTACAAAGGTTGCGAAACAAATCCAAGCGTTTCACCTTTTTAGCAATTTAAGCCACACGTTTACAAACGTTACGAAACAAATCTAAATGTTTCACCTTTTTAGCAATTTAGGCCAAACGTTACAAACGTTACGAAACAAATCCAAACATTTCACCTTTTTAGCGATTCAAGCAAAATGTTTACAAATGTTAAAAAAAAAATCCTAACGTTTCACCTTTTTAGAAATTTAAGCCAAACGTTTACAAAGGTTACGAAAAAAAATCTAAACGTTTCACCTTTTTAGCAATTTAAGCCTAATGTTTACAAACATTGCGGATCAAATCCAAGCGTTTTGCCTTTTTAACAATTTAAGCCAAAGGTTTACAAACGTTACGAAACAAAACAAAATGTTTCCCCATTTTAGCGATTTAAGCCAAACGTTTAAGACATTATGAAACAAATCCAAGCATTTCACTTTTTTAGCAATTTGTGCCAAACGTTTACAAACGTTACGAAACAAATCTAAACGTTTCTCCGTTTTAGCAATTTTAGCCAAACATTTATAAACGTTTGAAATGTTACGAAACAAATACAAACGTTTCACATTTTTAGCGATTTAAGCCAAACGTTTACAAACGTTACGAAACAAAATCAAACGTTTAAAATGTTACGAAACAAATCCAAACGTTTCACATTTTTAGCGATTTAGGCCAAACCTTTACAAACTTTACTAAACAAAACCAAGCGTATCAACTTTTTAGCAATTTAAGCTAAACGTTTACAAATGTTAGGAAACAAATCCAAGCGTTTCACCTTTTTAGCAATTTAAGCCAAACGTTTACAAACGATCTGAAATAAATCCAAGAGTTTCACCGTTTTAGTAATTTAAGCCAAAAGTTTACAAATTTTTCAAAAGAAATCAAAGCGTTTCGCCTTTTAGCAATTTAAGCCAAACGTTTACAAACGTTACGAAAGAAATCCAAATGTTTCACGTTTTTAGCAATTTAAGCCGAACGTTTACAATCGTTACGAAACAAAACAAAACATTTCACCTTTTTAGCAATTTAAGCCAAACGTTACAGAACAAATCCAAACTTTTCCCCTTTTTAGCGATTTAAGCCAAACATTTACAAACTTTACGAAACGTTTAAAACGTTACGAAACAAATCCAAACGTTTCACATTTTTATCGATTTAAGCCAAATTGTTACAAAATTTATGTAACAAAACCCAACGTTTAAAAAGTTACGAAACAAATCCAAACGTGTCACCTTTTTAGCGATTTAAGCCAAACGTTTACAAACGTTACGTAACAAATCCAAGCATTTAACCTTTTTAGCAATTTAATCCAAACGTTCACAAACGTTACGAAACAAATCCAAGCGTTTCACCTTTTTAGCAATTTAGGCCAAACGTTTACAAACGTTACGAAACAAATCCAAAAGTTTCGCCTTTTTAGCAATTTAAGCCAAATGTTTACAAACGTTACGAAAGAAATCCAACCGTTTCACCTTTCTAACGATTTAAGTCGAACGTTTACAAACGTTACGAAACAAAACCAAACGTTTTCCCATTTTAGTGATTTAAGCCAAACGTTTAAAACATTATGAAACAAATCCAAGCATCTCACTTTTTTAGCAATTTATGCCAAACGTTACAAACGTTACAAAATAAATCCAAGCGTTTCACCTTTTTAGCAATTTATGCAAAACGTTTACAAACGTTACGAAAGAAATCCAACTGTTTCACCTTTTTAGAGATTGAAGTCGAACGTTTACAAACGTTGCGAAACAAAAACCAAACGTTTTCCCATTTTAGTGATTTAAGCCAAACGTTTAAAACATTATGAAACAAATCCAAGTATCTCACTTTTTTAGCAATTTATGCCAAACGTTACAAACGTTACAAAATAAATCCAAGCGTTTCACCTTTTTAGCAATTTATGCAAAACGTTTACAAACGTTACGAAAGAAATCCAACTGTTTCACCTTTTTAGAGATTGAAGTCGAACGTTTACAAACGTTGCGAAACAAAACCAAACGTTTTCCCATTTTAGTGATTTAAGCCAAACGTTTAAAACATTATGAAACAAATCCAAGCATCTCACTTTTTTAGCAATTTATGCCAAACATTACAAACGTTACAAAATAAATCCAAACATTTCACCTTTTTAGCAATTTAAGCCAAACGTTTACGAACGTTACGGAACAAATCCAAACGTTTCCCCTTTTTAGCGATTTAAGCCAAACGTTTACAAACTTTACGAAACTTTTAAAACGTTACGAAACAAATCCAAACGTTTCACATTTTTATCGATTTAAGCCAAACTGTTACAAACGTTGTGTAACAAAACCCAACGTTTAAAACGCTACGAAACAAATCCAAACGTGTCACCTTTTTAGCGATTGAAGCCAAACGTCTACAAACGTTACAAAACAAATCCAAGTGTTTCACCTTTTTAGCAATTTAATCCAAATGTTTACAAACATTACGATACAAATCCAAATATTTCACCTTTTTAGCAATTTAAGCAGAATGTTTACAAACGTTACGAAACAAAATAAAACGTTTCACCTTTTTAGCAATTTAAGCCAAACGTTTACAAAGGTTACAATACAAATCGAAACGTTTCACCTTTTTAGCGATTTAAGCCAAACGTTTACAAACGATACGAAACAAATCCAAATGTTTCCCCTTTTTAGCGATGTAAGCGAGACGTTTACAAAGTTTACGAAACGTTTAAAACGTTACGAAACAAATACAAACGTTTCACATTTTTATCGATTTAAGCCAAACAGTTACAAACATTACGAAACAAAACCAAACGTTTAAAACGTCACGAAACAAATCCAAACATGTCACCTTTTTAGCGATTTAAGCCAAACGTTAAGAAATGTTACGAAACAAATACAAGCGTTTCACCTTTTTAGCAATTTAAGCCAAACGTTTACAAACGTTACGAAACAAATCCAAGTGTTTCACCTTTTTAGCAAGATATGCAAAACGTTTATAAACCATACGAAAGAAATCCAACTGTTTCATCTTTTTAGAGATTGAAGCCGAACGTTTACAAACGTTTTGAAACAAAACAAAACCTTTCACCTTTTTAGAAATTTAAGCCAAATGTTTACAAATGATACGAAACAAAATCAAACGTTCCCCCATTTTAGTGATTTAAGCCAAACGTTTAAAACGTTATGAAACAAATCCAAGCATTTCAGTTTTTTAGCTATTTATGCCAAACGTTTACAAAATTTCCATTGAAGCCAAACGTTTACAAACGTTATGTAATAAATCCAAAGGTTTCACCTTTTTAGCGATTTAAGCCAAGCATTTACAAAGGTTAGGAAACAAATCCAAATGTTTCACCTTTTAACAATTTAAGCGTTACGTTTACAAACGTTGCGAAACAAATCCAAGAGTTTCACCTTTTTAGCAATTTAAGCCAAATGTTTACAAAGGTTACGAAACAAATCCATGGCGTTTCAGCTTTTTAGCAATTTAAGCCAAACGTTTACAAACGTTACGAAACAAATCCAAATGTTTCACCTTTTTAGCGATTTAAGCCAAACGTTACAAACGTTACGAAACAAATCCAAACATTTCACCGTTTCATCTATTTAAGCCAAACGTTTACAAATATTACAAAACAAACCCTAACTTTTCCCCTTATTAGAAATTTAAGCCAAACGTTTACAAAAGTTACGAAACAAATCTAAACGTTTCACCTTTTTTGCAATTTAAGCCAAATGTTTACAAACGTTGCAGAACAAATCCAAACGTTTCGTCTTTTTTAGCAATTTAAGCCAAACGTTTACAAACATTACGAAACAAATCCAAACGTTTCCCCTTTTTAGCGATTTAAGCCAAACGTTTAAAAACATTACAAATTAAATCCAAAAGTTTCACCTTTTTAGCAATTTAAGCCGAACGTTGTCAAACGTTATGAAACAAATCCAAGCGTTTCAACTTTATTGCAATTTAAGCAAAACGTTTACAAACGTTACGAAAGAAATTCAACCGTTTCACCTTTTTCGAGATTGAAGCCGAAAGTTTACAAACGTTAAGAAACAAAACCAAACATTTCGCCTTTTTAGCAATTTAAGCCAAACGTTTACAAACGTTACGAAACAAAACCAAACGTTTCCCCGTTTTAGCAATTTAAGCCAAATGTTTATAACGTTATGAAACAAATCCAAGCATTTCACTTTTTTAGCGATTTATGTCAAACGTTTAAAAACGTTATGAAACAAATCCAAATGTTTCACCTTTTTAGCGATTGAAGCCAAACGTTTACAAACTTTTACAAACGTTATGAAACAAATCTAAATGTTTCACCTTTTTAGCGATTTAAGCCAAACGTTTACAAATATTACCGAACAAATCCTAATGCATCACCTTTTTAGCGATTTAAGCCAAACATTTACAAAGTTTAGAAAAGAATTCCAAATGTTTCCCTTTTTAGAAATATAAGCTAAACGTTTACAAACGATACGAAACAAAACAAAATGTTTCCCCATTTTAGCGAATTAAGCCAAACGTTTAAAACCTTATGAAACAAATCCAAGCATTTCACTTTTTTAATGATTTACGCCAAACGTTTACAAACGTTACGAAACAAATCCAAATGTTTCACCTTTTTTAGCGATTGAAGCCAAATGTTTACAAACGTTTTGAAACAAATCTAAACGTTTTGCCTTTTTAGCGATTTGAGCCAAACATTTACAAACGTTACGAAACAAATTCAAACGCTTCACCTTTTTAACGATTTACGCCAAACATTTACAAAGGTTAGGATACAAATCCAAATGTTTCACCTTTTTAGCAATTTAAGCCAAACGTTTACAAACGTTACGAAACAAATCCAAGCGTTTCACCTTTTTAGCAATTTAAGCCAAACGTTTACAAAGCTTACGAAACAAATCCAAGCGTTTCACTTTTCTAGCAATTTAAGCCAAACGTTTACAAACGTTACGAAACAAATCCAAATGTTTCACCTTTTTAGCGATTTAAGCCAAACGTTACAAACGTTACGAAACAAATCTAAACATTTCACCTTTTTAGCGATTTAAGACAAACGCTTACAAACATTACAAAACAAATCCTAACGTTTCACCTTTTTAGAATTTTAAGCCAAACGTTTACAAATTTTACGGAATAAATCTAAACGTTTCACCTTTTTAGCGATTTAAGCTAAATGTTTACAAACGTTACAGAACAAATCGAAACGTTTCGCCTTTTTAGCAATATAAGCCAAACGATTACAAACTTTTACGAAATAAATCCAAATGTTTCTCGGTTTTAGCGATTTAAGCCAAATGTTTACAAACGTTACGAAATGTTAAAATGTTACGAAACAAATCCAAACGTTTCAAATTTTTAGCGACTTAAGCCAAACGTTTCGAAACAAAACCAAACGTTTAAAAAGTTACGAAACAAATCCAAACGTTTCACATTTTTAGCGATTTAAGCCAAATCTTTACAAACGTTACTAAACAAAACCAAGCGTTTCACGTTTTTAGCAATTTTAGCTAAACGTTTACAAATGTTACGAAGCAAATTCAAGCGTTTCACCTTTTTAGAAATTTAAGCCAAACACATACAAACGTTCTGAAACAAATGCAAGAGTTTCGCCGTTTTAGTAATTTAAGCCAAACGTTTACAAAAGTTACAAAATAAATCTAAGCGTTTCACCTTTTTAGCAATTTAAGCCAAACGTTTACAAACGTTACGAAAGAAATCCAAACGTTTCACCTTTTTAGCAATTTAAGCCGAACGTTTACAAACGTTACGAAACAAACAAAACGTTTCCCCTTTTTAGTGATTTAAGCCAAACGTTTACAAACAATACGAAACAAATCCAAACGTTTCGCCTTTTTAGCAATTTAAGCCAAACGTTTAAAACCGTTACGAAACAAATCCAAACTTTTCACATTTTTATCGATTTATGCCAAATTGTTACAAACTTTACGAAACAAAACCAAACGTTTAAAATGTTAAGAAACAAATCCAAACGTGTCATCTTTTTAGTGATTTAAGCCAAACGTTTACAAACATTACGAACAAATCCAGGGGTTTCACCTTTTTAGCAATTTAAGCCAAACGTTTACAAACGTTACGAAACAAATCCAACCGTTTCACATTTTTAGCAATATATGCAAAACGTTTACAAACGTTACGAAAGAAATCCAACCGTTTCACCTTTTTGGATATTGAAGCCGAACGTTTACAAACGTTTCGAAACAAAACAAAACATTTCACCTTTTTAGCAATTTAAGCCAAACGTTTACAAACGTTACGAAACAAAACAAAACGTTTGCCCATTTTAGCGATTTAAACAAAACGTTTAAAACGTTACGAAACAAATCCAAGTATTTCACTTTTTTAGCGATTTATGCCAAATGTTTAGAAACGTTACGAAGCAAATCCAAACGTTTCACCTTTTTAGCGATTTAAGCCAAACGTTTACAAACGTTTTCAAACAAATCTAAATTTTTCGCCTTTTTAGCGATTTAAGTCAAACGTTTATAAACGGTACGAAATAAATCCAAACGCTTTACCTTCTTAGCTATTTAAGCCAAACATTTACAAAGGTTAGGATACAAATCCAAATGTCAAATCCAAGCGTTTTACCTTTTTAGCAATTTAATCCAAACGTTTACAAAGGTTATGCAACAAATCCAAGCGTTTCCCCTTTTTAGCAATTTAAGCCAAACGTTTACAAACGTTACAAAACAAATCCAAATGTTTCACCTTTTTAGCGATATAAGCCAAACGTTACAAACGTTACGAAACAAATCTAAACATTTCACCTTTTTAGCTATTTAAGCCAAACGTTTACTAACGTAACAAAACAAATCCTAATGTTTCACGTTTTTAGAAATTTAAGCCAAACGTTTACAAACGTTACGAAATAAATCTAAACATTTCACCTTTTAGCGAATTAAGCCAAATGTTTACAAACGTTGCGGAACAAATCCAAACGTTTCGCCTTTTTAGAAATTTAAGCCAAACATTACAAACGTTTACGAAATAAATCCAAACGCTTCCCTGTTTTAGCAATTTAAGCCAAACGTTTACAAACGTTACGAAACGTTTAAAACGTTACGAAACAAATCCAACCGTTTCAAATTTTTAGCGACTTAAGCCAAACGTTTAAAAAAGTTTCGAAACAAAACCAAACGTTTAAAATGTTACGAAACAAATCCAAACCTTTTACATTTTTAGCGATTTAAGCCAAACATTTACAAAGGTTACTAAACAAAACCAAGCGTTTCACGTTTTTAGCAATTTAAGCTAAACGTTTACAAATATTACGAAACAAATTCAAGCGTTTCAACTTTTTAGCAATTTAAGCCAAACACTTATAAACGTTCTAAAACAAATCCAAGAGTTTAACCTTTTTAGTAATTTAAGCCAAAATTTTACAAACGTTACAAAACAAATCCAAGAGTTTCACTTTTTTAGCAATTTAAGCCAAACGTTTACAAACGTTACGAAAGAAATCCAAACGTTTCACCTTTTTAGCAATTTAAGCTGAACGTTTACAAACGTTACGAAACAAAACAAAATGTTTCACCTTTTTAGCAATTTAAGCCAAACGTTTACAAAGGTTATGATACAAATCCAAACGTTTCACCATTTTACAGATTTAAGCCAAACGTTTACAAACGATACGAAACAAATCCAAATGTTTCCCCTTTTTAGCGATTTAAGAGAGACGTATACAAAGTTTACGAAACGTTTAAAACGTTACGAAACAAATACAAACGTTTCACATTTTTATCGATTTAAACCAAACAGTTACAAACATTACGAAACAAAACGAAACGTTTAAAACGTTACGAAATAAATCAAAACATGTCACCTTTTTAGCGATTTAGGCCAAACGTTTACAAACATTACGAAACAAATCCAAGCGTTTAACCTTTTTAGCAATTTAAGCAAAACATTTACAAACGTTCTGAAACAAATCCAGGCGTTTCACCTTTTTAGCAATTTAAGACAAACGTTTGCAAACGTTACGAAACAAATCCAAGCGTTTCACCTTTTTAGCAATAAATGCAAAACATTTATAAACCAATAGAAAGAAATCCAACTATTTCACCTTTTTAGAGATTGAAGTCGAACGTTTACAAATGTTTCAAAACAAAACAAAACATTTCACCTTTTTAGCAATTAAAGCCAAATATTTACAAATGTTACGAAACAAAACCAAACATTCCCCCATTTTAGCGATTTAAGCCAAACGTTTAAAACGTTATGAAACAAATCCAAGCATTTCAGTTTTTTAGCGATTTATGCCAAATGTTTACAAACGTTCAATTGAAGCCAAACGTTTTCAAACGTTATGTAATAAATCCAAACGTTTCACCTTTTTAGCGATTTAAGACAAACATTTACAAAGGTTAGGAAACAAATCCAAATGTTTCACCTTTTTAGCAATTTAAGCGTAACGATTCCAAACGTTGTGAAACAAATCCAAGAGTTTTATCTTTTTATCAATTTAAGCCAAATGTTTACAAAGGTTACGAAACAAATCCAAGCGTTTCAGCTTTTTATCAATTTAAGCCAAACGTTTACAAACGTTACGAAACAAATCTAAATGTTTTACCTTTTTAGCGATTTAAACCAAACGTTACAAACGTTACGAAACAAATCCAAACATTTTACCGTTTTATCTATTTAAGCCAAACGTTTACAAACGTTACAAAACAAATCCTAACGTTTCCCCTTTTTAGAAATTTAAGCCAAACTTTTACAAACTTTACAAAATAAATCCAAACGTTTCACCTTTTTAGCAAATTAAGCCAAATGTTTACAAACGTTGCGGAACAAATCCAAACGTTTCGTCTTTTCTAGCAATTTAAGCCAAACATTTACAAACGTTACGAACCAAATCCAAACGTTTTCCCTTTTTAGCGATTTAAGGCAAACGTTTACAAACGTTACGAAACAAATCCAAACGTTTCAGATTTTTAGCGATTTAAGCCAAATTTTTACAAACACTACGAAACAAAGCCAAACGTTTTAAATGTTACGAAACAAATCCAAACGTTTCCCATTTTTAGCGATTTAAGCTAAACCTTTACAAACGTTACTAAACAAAGCCAAGCGTTTCACCTTTTTAGCGATTTAAGCCAAACATTTATGAACGTTACAAAACAAATCCAAGAGTTTCACCTTTTTAGCAATTTAAGCCAACTGTTTACAAACGTTCGGAAAAAAATCCAAGCGTTTCACCTTTTTAGCAATTTATGCCAAACGTTTACAAACGTTACAAAACAAATACAAGTGTTTCACCTTTTTAGCAATTTAAGCCAAACGTTTACAAACGTTGCGAAAGAAATCCAAACATTTCACCTTTTTAGCAATTTAAGCCGAACGTTTACAAACGTTATGAAAGAAATCCAAGCATTTCACCTTTTTAGCAATTTAAGCAAAACGTTTACAAACGTTACGAAAGAAATCTAACTGTTTCACCTTTTTAGAAATTGAAGCCGAAAGTTTACAAACGTTACGAAACAAAACAAAACATTTCGCCATTTTAGCAATTTAAGCCAATCGTTTGAACACGTTACGAAACAATACCAAATGTTTCCCCATTTTAGCAATTTAAGCCAAATGTTTATAACGTTATGAAACAAATCCAAGTATTTCACTTTTTTAGCGATTTATGCCAAACGTTTAAAAACGTTACGAAACCAATCCAAACGTTTCACCTTTTTAGCGATTGAAGCCAAAAGTTTACAAACGTTATAAAACAAATCCAAATGTTTCACCTTTTTAGGGATTTAAGCCAAACGTTTACAAACATTACCGAACAAATCCAAACGCTTCACCTTTTTAGCTATTTAAAAAAACATTTACAAAGGTTAGAAAAGAATTCCAAATGTTTCACCTTTTTAGCAATTGAAGCCAAACGTTTACAAACGATACAAAACAAATCCAAGCGTTTCACCTTTTTAGCAATTTAAGCCAAACGTTTACAAAGGTTTCAAAACAAATCCAAATGTTTCACTTTTTTAGCCATTTAAGCAAAACGTTTACAAACATTATGAAACAAATCCAAATGTTTCACCTTTTTAGCGATTTAAGCTAAACGTTTACAAACATTACAAAACAAACCCTAACGTTTCCCCTTTTTAGAAATTGAAGCCAAACGTTTACAAAGGTTACGAAACAAATCCATGGCGTTTCAGCTTTTTAGCAATTTAAGCCAAACGTTTACAAACGTTACGAAACAAATCCAAATGTTTCACCTTTTTAGCGATTTAAGCCAAACGTTACAAACGTTACGAAACAAATCCAAACATTTTACCGTTTCAGCTATTTAAGCCAAACGTTTACAAACATTACAAAACAAACCCTAACGTTTCCCCTTTTTAGAAATTTAAGCCAAACGTTTACAAAAGTTACGAAACAAATCTAAATGTTTCACCTTTTTTGCAATTTAAGCCAAATGTTTACAAACGTTGCGGAACAAATCCAAACGTTTTGTCTTTTTTAGCAATTTAAGCCAAACGTTTACAAACATTACGAAACAAATCCAAACGTTTCCCCTTTTTAGCGATTTAAGCCAAACGTTTAAAAACATTACAAATTAAATCCAAAAGTTTCACCTTTTTAGCAATTTAAGCCGAACGTTGTCAAATGTTATGAAACAAATCCAAACGTTTCACCTTTTTAGCAATTTAAGCAAAACGTTTACAAACGTTACGAAAGAAATTCAACCGTTTCACCTTTTTTGAGATTGAAGCCGAAAGTTTACAAACGTTAAGAAACAAAACCAAACATTTCGCCTTTTTAGCAATTTAAGCCAAACGTTTACAAACGTTACGAAACAAAACCAAACGTTTCCCCATTTTAGCAATTTAAGCCAAATGTTTATAACGTTATGAAACAAATCCAAGCATTTCACTTTTTTAGCGATTTATGTCAAACGTTTAAAAACGTTATGAAACAATTCCAAATGTTTCACCTTTTTAGCGATTGAAGCCAAACGTTTACAAACTTTTACAAACGTTATGAAACAAATCTAAATGTTTCACCTTTTTAGCGATTTAAGCCAAACGTTTACAAATATTACCGAACAAATCCTAACGCATCACCTTTTTAGCGATTTAAGCCAAACATTTACAAAGTTTAGAAAAGAATTCCAAATGTTTCCCTTTTTAGAAATATAAGCTAAACGTTTACAAACGATACGAAACAAAACAAAATGTTTCCCCATTTTAGCGAATTAAGCCAAACGTTTAAAACCTTATGAAACAAATCCAAGCATTTCACTTTTTTAATGATTTACGCCAAACGTTTACAAACGTTACGAAACAAATCCAAATGTTTCACCTTTTTAGCGATTGAAGCCAAATGTTTACAAACGTTTTGAAACAAATCTAAACGTTTTGCCTTTTTAGCGATTTGAGCCAAACATTTACAAACGTTACGAAACAAATTCAAACGCTTCACCTTTTTAACGATTTACGCCAAACATTTACAAAGGTTATGATACAAATCCAAATGTTTCACCTTTTTAGCAATTTAAGCCAAACGTTTACAAACGTTACGAAACAAATCCAAGCGTTTCACCTTTTTAGCAATTTAAGCCAAACGTTTACAAAGCTTACGAAACAAATCCAAGCGTTTCACTTTTCTAGCAATTTAAGCCAAACGTTTACAAACGTTACGAAACAAATCCAAATGTTTCACCTTTTTAGCGATTTAAGCCAAACGTTACAAACGTTACGAAACAAATCTAAACATTTCACCTTTTTAGCGATTTAAGACAAACGCTTACAAACATTACAAAACAAATCCTAACGTTTCACCTTTTTAGAATTTTAAGCCAAACATTTACAAATTTTACGGAATAAATCTAAACGTTTCACCTTTTTAGCGATTTAAGCTAAATGTTTACAAACGTTACAGAACAAATCGAAACGTTTCGCCTTTTTAGCAATATAAGCCAAACGATTACAAACTTTTACGAAATAAATCCAAATGTTTCTCGGTTTTAGCGATTTAAGCCAAATGTTTACAAACATTACGAAATATTAAAATGTTACGAAACAAATCCAAACGTTTCAAATTTTTAGCGACTTAAGCCAAACGTTTCGAAACAAAACCAAACGTTTAAAAAGTTACGAAACAAATCCAAACGTTTCACATTTTTAGCGATTTAAGCCAAATCTTTACAAACGTTACTAAACAAAACCAAGCGTTTCACGTTTTTAGCAATTTTAGCTAAACGTTTACAAATGTTACGAAGCAAATTCAAGCGTTTCACCTTTTTAGAAATTTAAGCCAAACACATACAAACGTTCTGAAACAAATGCAAGAGTTTCGCCGTTTTAGTAATTTAAGCCAAACGTTTACAAAAGTTACAAAATAAATCTAAGCGTTTCACCTTTTTAGCAATTTAAGCCAAACGTTTACAAACGTTACGAAAGAAATCCAAACGTTTCACCTTTTTAGCAATTTAAGCCGAACGTTTACAAACGTTACGAAACAAACAAAACGTTTCCCCTTTTTAGTGATTTAAGCCAAACGTTTACAAACAATACGAAACAAATCCAAACGTTTCGCCTTTTTAGCAATTTAAGCCAAACGTTTAAAACCGTTACGAAACAAATCCAAACTTTTCACATTTTTATCGATTTATGCCAAATTGTTACAAACTTTACGAAACAAAACCAAACGTTTAAAATGTTAAGAAACAAATCCAAACGTGTCATCTTTTTAGTGATTTAAGCCAAACGTTTACAAACATTACGAACAAATCCAGGGGTTTCACCTTTTTAGCAATTTAAGCCAAACGTTTACAAACGTTACGAAACAAATCCAACCGTTTCACATTTTTAGCAATATATGCAAAACGTTTACAAACGTTACGAAAGAAATCCAACCGTTTCACCTTTTTAGATATTGAAGCCGAACGTTTACAAACGTTTCGAAACAAAACAAAACATTTCACCTTTTTAGCAATTTAAGCCAAACGTTTACAAACGTTACGAAACAAAACAAAACGTTTGCCCATTTTAGCGATTTAAACAAAACGTTTAAAACGTTACGAAACAAATCCAAGTATTTCACTTTTTTAGCGATTTATGCCAAATGTTTAGAAACGTTACGAAGCAAATCCAAACGTTTCACCTTTTTAGCGATTTAAGCCAAACGTTTACAAACGTTTTCAAACAAATCTAAATGTTTCGCCTTTTTAGCGATTTAAGTCAAACGTTTATAAACGGTACGAAATAAATCCAAACGCTTTACCTTCTTAGCTATTTAAGCCAAACATTTACAAAGGTTAGGATACAAATCCAAATGTCAAATCCAAGCGTTTTACCTTTTTGGCAATTTAAGCCAAACGTTTACAAAGGTTATGAAACAAATCCAAGCGTTTCCCCTTTTTAGCAATTTAAGCCAAACGTTTACAAACGTTACAAAACAAATCCAAATGTTTCACCTTTTTAGCGATTTAAGCCAAACGTTACAAACGTTACGAAACAAATCTAAACATTTCACCTTTTTAGCTATTTAAGCCAAACGTTTACTAACGTAACAAAACAAATCCTAATGTTTCACGTTTTTAGAAATTTAAGCCAAACGTTTACAAACGTTACGAAATAAATCTAAACATTTCACCTTTTAGCGAATTAAGCCAAATGTTTACAAACGTTGCGGAACAAATCCAAACGTTTCGCCTTTTTAGCAATTTAAGCCAAACATTACAAACGTTTACGAAATAAATCCAAACGCTTCCCTGTTTTAGCAATTTAAGCCAAACGTTTACAAACGTTACGAAACGTTTAAAACGTTACGAAACAAATCCAACCGTTTCATATTTTTAGCGACTTAAGCCAAACGTTTAAAAAAGTTTCGAAACAAAACCAAACGTTTAAAATGTTACGAAACAAATCCAAACCTTTTACATTTTTAGCGATTTAAGCCAAACATTTACAAAGGTTACTAAACAAAACCAAGCGTTTCACGTTTTTAGCAATTTAAGCTAAACGTTTACAAATATTACGAAACAAATTCAAGCGTTTCAACTTTTTAGCAATTTAAGCCAAACACTTATAAACGTTCTAAAACAAATCCAAGAGTTTTACCTTTTTAGTAATTTAAGCCAAAATTTTACAAACGTTACAAAACAAATCCAAGAGTTTCACCTTTTTAGCAATTTAAGCCAAACGTTTACTAACGTTACGAAAGAAATCCAAACGTTTCACCTTTTTAGCAATTTAAGCTGAACGTTTACAAACGTTACGAAACAAAACAAAATGTTTCACCTTTTTAGCAATTTAAGCCAAACGTTTACAAAGGTTATGATACAAATCCAAACGTTTCACCATTTTACAGATTTAAGCCAAACGTTTACAAACGATACGAAACAAATCCAAATGTTTCCCCTTTTTAGCGATTTAAGAGAGACGTATACAAAGTTTACGAAACGTTTAAAACGTTACGAAACAAATACAAACGTTTCACATTTTTATCGATTTAAACCAAACAGTTACAAACATTACGAAACAAAACGAAACGTTTAAAACGTTACGAAATAAATCAAAACATGTCACCTTTTTAGCGATTTAGGCCAAACGTTTACAAACATTACGAAACAAATCCAAGCGTTTCACCTTTTTAGCAATTTAAGCAAAACATTTACAAACGTTCTGAAACAAATCCAGGCGTTTCACCTTTTTAGCAATTTAAGACAAACGTTTGCAAACGTTACGAAACAAATCCAAGCGTTTCACCTTTTTAGAAAAAATGCAAAACATTTATAAACCAATAGAAAGAAATCCAACTATTTCACCTTTTTAGAGATTGAAGTCGAACGTTTACAAACGTTTCAAAACAAAACAAAACATTTCACCTTTTTAGCAATTTAAGACAAATATTTACAAATGTTACGAAACAAAACCAAACATTCCCCCATTTTAGCGATTTAAGCCAAACGTTTAAAACGTTATGAAACAAATCCAAGCATTTCAGTATTTTAGCGATTTATGCCAAACGTTTACAATCGTTCAATTGAAGCCAAACGTTTTCAAACGTTATGTAATAAATCCAAACGTTTCACCTTTTTAGCGATTTAAGACAAACATTTACAAAGGTTAGGAAACAAATCCAAATGTTTCACCTTTTTAGCAATTTAAGCGTAACGTTTCCAAACGTTGCGAAACAAATCCAAGAGTTTTATCTTTTTATCAATTTAAGCCAAATGTTTACAAAGGTTACGAAACAAATCCAAGCGTTTCAGCTTTTTATCAATTTAAGCCAAACGTTTACAAACGTTACGAAACAAATCTAAATGTTTTACCTTTTTAGCGATTTAAACCAAACGTTACAAACGTTACGGAACAAATCCAAACATTTTACCGTTTTATCTATTTAAGCCAAACGTTTACAAACGTTACAAAACAAATCCTAACGTTTCCCCTTTTTAGAAATTTAAGCCAAACTTTTACAAACTTTACAAAATAAATCCAAACGTTTCACCTTTTTAGCAAATTAAGCCAAATGTTTACAAACGTTGCGGAACAAATCCAAACGTTTCGTCTTTTCTAGCAATTTAAGCCAAACATTTACAAACGTTACGAACCAAATCCAAACGTTTCCCCTTTTTAGCGATTTAAGGCAAACGTTTACAAACGTTACGAAACAAATCCAAACGTTTCAGAGTTTTAGCGATTTAAGCCAAATTTTTACAAACGCTACGAAACAAAGCCAAACGTTTTAAATGTTACGAAACAAATCCAAATGTTTCCCATTTTTAGCGATTTAAGCTAAACCTTTACAAACGTTACTAAACAAAGCCAAGCGTTTCACCTTTTTAGCGATTTAAGCCAAACATTTATGAACATTACAAAACAAATCCAAGAGTTTCACCTTTTTAGC
Organism: Mercurialis annua; assembly: GCF_937616625.2. Classification (NCBI taxonomy): domain Eukaryota; kingdom Viridiplantae; phylum Streptophyta; class Magnoliopsida; order Malpighiales; family Euphorbiaceae; genus Mercurialis; species Mercurialis annua. Next base: position 17,198,519 of record NC_065570.1, read on the forward strand.
AATTTAAGCCAAATGTTTACAAACGTTCGGAAAAAAAATCCAAGCGTTTCACCTTTTTAGCAATTTATGCCAAACGTTTACAAACGTTACAAAACAAATACAAGTGTTTCACCTTTTTAGCAATTTAAGCCAAACGTTTACAAACGTTGCGAAAGAAATCCAAACATTTCACCTTTTTAGCAATTTAAGCCGAACGTTTACAAATGTTATGAAAGAAATCCAAGCATTTCACCTTTTTAGCAATTTAAGCAAAACGTTTACAAACGTTACGAAAGAAATCTAACCGTTTCACCTTTTTAGAAATTGAAGCCGAAAGTTTACAAACGTTACGAAACAAAACAAAACATTTCGCCATTTTAGCAATTTAAGCCAATCGTTTGAACACGTTACGAAACAATACCAAATGTTTCCCCATTTTAGCAATTTAAGCCAAATGTTTATAACGTTATGAAACAAATCCAAGTATTTCACTTTTTTAGCGAATTATGCCAAACGTTTAAAAACGTTACGAAACCAATCCAAACGTTTCACCTTTTTAGCGATTGAAGCCAAAAGTTTACAAACGTTATAAAACAAATCCAAATGTTTCACCTTTTTAGGGATTTAAGCCAAACGTTTACAAACATTACCGAACAAATCCAAACGCTTCACCTTTTAAGCTATTTAAGCCAAACATTTACAAAGGTTAGAAAAGAATTCCAAATGTTTCACCTTTTTAGCAATTGAAGCCAAACGTTTACAAACGATACAAAACAAATCCAAGTGTTTCACCTTTTTAGCAATTTAAGCCAAACGTTTACAAAGGTTTCAAAACAAATCCAAATGTTTCACTTTTTTAGCCATTTAAGCAAAACGTTTACAAATATTATGAAACAAATCCAAATGTTTCACCTTTTTAGCGATTTAAGCTAAACGTTTACAAACATTACGGAACAAATCCAAACGCTTCACCTTTTTAGCGATTTAAGACAAACATTTATAAAGGTTAGGAAACAATTCCAAATGTTTCACCTTTTTAACAATTTAAGCCAAACGTTTACAAACGATACAAAACAAATCCAAGCGTTTCACCTTTTTAGCAATTTAAGCCAAACGTTTACAAACGTTACGAAACAAATCCAAATGTTTCACCTTTTTAGCGATTTTGGCCAAACGTTACAAATGTTACGAAACAAATCCAAACATTTCACTTTTTTAGCAATTTAAGCAAAACATTTACAAATGTTACAAAACAAATCCTAATGTTTCACCTTTTTAGAAATTTAAGCCAAACGTTTACAAACGTTACGAAACAAATCTAATCGTTTCACCTTTTTAGCGATTTAAACCAAATGTTTACAAACGTTTCGGAACAAATTCAAATGTTTCACCTTTTTAACAATTTAAGCCAAACGTTTACAAACGCTAAGAAACAAAACAAAATGTTTCCCAATTTTTGCGATTTAAGCCAAACGTTTAAGAAGTTATGAAACAAATCCAAGCATTTCACCTTTTTAGCGATTTATGCCAAACCTTTACAAACGTTGCGAAAGAAATCCAACCGTTTCACCTTTTTAGAGATTGAAGCCGAACGTTTACAAATGTTACGAAACAAAACCAAACGTTTTCCCATTTTAGAGATTTAAGCCAAACATTTAAAACGTTATGAAACAAATCAAAGCATCTCACTTTTTTAGCGATTTATGCCAAACGTTTACAGACGTTACGAAACAAGTCCAAACGTTTTACCTTTTTAGTGATTGAAGCCAAACGTTTACAAACGTTATGAAACAAATCCAAACGTTTCACCTTTTTAGCGATTTAAGCCAAACGTTTACAAACGCTACGAAACAAATTCAAACACTTCACCTTTTTAGCGATTTAAGCCAAACATTTACAAAGGTTTGGAAACAAATCCAAATGTTTAACCTTTTTAGCAATTTAAGCATAACGTTTACAAACGTTAAACGTTACGAAACAAATCCAAGCGTTTCACCTTTTTAGCAATTTATGCAAAACGTTTACAAACGTTACGAAAGAAATCCAAGTGTTTCACCTTTTTAGCAATTTAAGCAAAACGTTTACAAACGTTACAAAAGAAATCCAACCGTTTCACCTTTTTAGAGATTGAAGCCAAACGTTTACAAACGTTACGAAATAATTTTTTTTTTTACCTTTTTAGCAATTTAAGCCGAACGTTTACAAACGTTACGAAACAAAACCAAACGTTTCACCATTTTGGCGATTTAAGTCAAACTTTTAAAACATTATGAAACGAATCCAAGCATTTCACTTTTTTAGCGATTTATGCCAAACGTTTAAAACGTTATGAAACAAATCAAAACGTTTCACCTTTTTAGCGATTTATGCTAAACGTTTAAAAATGTTATGAAACAAATCCAAACGTTTCCCCTTTTTAGCGATTGAAGCCAAACGTTTACAAATGTTACGAAAAAAATCCAAACGTTTTCCCTTTTTAGCGATTTAAGCCGAACGTTTACAAACGTTACGGAAAAAATTTAAATGCTTTACCTTTTTAGCGATTTAAGCCAAACATTTAGAAAGGTTAGGAAATAAATCCAAATGTTTCACCTTTTTAGCAATTGAAGCCAAACGTTTACAAACGTTACGAAACAAATCCAAGCGTTTCACCTTTTTAGCAATTGAAGCCAAACGTTTACAAAGGCTACGAAACAAATCCAAGCGTTTCGCCTTTTTAGTAATTTAAGCCAAACGTTTACAAACGTTACGAAACAAATCAAAATGGTTCACCTTTTTAGCGATATAAGCCAAATGTTTAAAACGTTTTAAAACAAATCCAAGCATTTCACTTTTTTTAGCGATAGAAGCCAAACGTTTACAAACGTTATGAAACAAATCCAAATGTTTTACCTTTTTAGCGATTTAAGACAAACTCTTACAAACGCTACAGAACAAATCCAAACGCTTCACCTTTTTAGCGATTTAAGCCAAACATTTACAAAGGTTAGGAAACAATTCCAAATGATTCCTATTTTTAGCAATTTAAGCCAAACATTTACAAAGGTTGCGAAACAAATCCAAGCGTTTCACCTTTTTAGCAATTTAAGCCAAACGTTTACAAAGGTTGCGAAACAAATCCAAGCGTTTCACCTTTTTAGCAATTTAGGCCAATCGTTACAAACGTTA